>NW_027121104.1:0-127337 GCF_030686945.1 Centruroides vittatus | reverse complement strand
TTTTCAAATTTGTGCGAGTAAAACGACTTGTCTGACGACCAGCTGCTGTTGAGTGGCGACACGACTTGGAGTCAAACCAGTCGAACCAGTCGGCCATAGTATGAAAGAGCCCAAACAAAGACAGGCAAGTAAACTCGTTAATATTTTTTGCGTTGTAGCAGTAATAAAAAGTGCACACTCAAAGTTAATAGAAGTCAGTAGGTGGGGCGTCACCAACTCACATCATAGTTTGTAGCTACGAAACCCTCGTGATAATTATATGAGAAATATTGTTTTTAGAACCAATATCGATTTTATCACTCGTTTCGCAAACACCGTTGTTACATCGTCAGTCCTTTTTCTTAGGACTTCAGCTATTTTGTTCATCCACCTCTTCCTGGGTCTACGCTAGGTCTTCTCCCCTTCATTAGGGGCATTGTTGCTATTAAATATCGAAGATTTAAGGTCGATGGAGTGGAGAGTTTATGAGAGTCACATGTTTCTTTATTAGGGTGGATTCACTCATGTGGCGCGGAAACGAAAAGCGGTGACTGCACAACCACGCAAGCGGCAACCTACTTACATTTCGGTGCATGCGTGTAGTATTCAAGATGGCGAACGACACCGACACTGCCGTTATCGACGTGTTTACAAATTTTGTTTTGTACGGCTTGCTTTATTTAACTATAAAATTTTGTCGAAGATTTTGGATGAGAGATATTTTTTGGGATCGAGGAAGAACTGGTGTACAAAATACCTATTGCTCGATCAAGATCTGTGGATAAAGAATACTATTTCGACTAAAATTCGTTCGTTTTTTCCTTTCAATTAAATTATATGTGATTATTTGTGTGGAATTTCTATTAAATTTATTATCCTTTTGTCTTCATTTTAATGTCAGTCATCTCAGTTGTTCTTTCTGAAGTTAAAACACCGCGTGATTGTATTTTCTCACGTGACTACCAGACGAACGGTTATTGGTTGATAGAAACGCGTTAGGGCAAACGTAATGACAACTTTACTCATTACTAGAATTTATAAGTATTTGTAAAACTCATCCTTTAATGTTATTCTATTTTATAATAGCAGATAGCGCAGCCAAAATTTTAAATGTTGCCTGGAGAATCGTATTTTCCTTTCGAATGAAGATAGAGGGAGAAAGAGAGTTCACAAAATAACATAAATATGATATAGTTTTAAGTTGGTTTTTAAATTGGTTTAATTTTTAAACACAACTAGTTTTTAAATTGGAAATATTTCTCTTCGTCTTTGAATTCCCCTCCCTTTCAAGTGTTTTGCAGGTTTAGGAATTTTAGCGGTTACTCTGTCTTTCACACAGGCAACAAGATTTAAGTGGCAGACTCCAGGGAACTGTCCGGCGTGAGAGTGACTTCATTTTTAAGCGCAGAACTCCTCCAATTAGAACTATCGGAACAAAATTTCTACTTTTTTTACATGTGTCGGAAGTTAAACTGTTTAGCGCAGCCGTCTCTAAAAGGGGGTGCAACGCTCTGTGAAAATCTAGGGAGGCGAAAAGAAACAAGTGGGGCGACAGAGGGCACTTAATGCAGAGTATTGGACGGTAGGCAAAGGTTGGCGTTACTGACATTCTTTTTCTTAAAGGTTTTATAACGGGTTTAAAAGAATAATGCGTTTAATGATTTCCACATTTGGAGAACAATGTACTGTACGGTAAGGACACAAAGTGTGAATTTTAGGAAAAGGTTTTCCTGAAACTATTTCCAAGTCAGAGAAGGAAAAATGGATTATGGAATTTGCTGTAAATTAACAGAAAAGAAAGTTTTTCGTTTAATTTCGTTATACAAAAACAGGCGAAAATATCGAACAAATATAACGAACTTTTGTTAAAAGTAAATTAGAAACTCTGGATCCTCGCGTAATATTAATTTTGCATTGAATTTTCTGCATTGATTATTCTATTTTTAATTAATTGCAACTGTCGTTTTTTTCTACATAAATATTAAGAACGATTTTAGTGTTGTTTCGCACAAAAGATAATCAAATTTATATTCATTTTCATATTTTCAGTAGTTTTATTTATTTACTTTATAAATTTACCCGTTTTTTCTTTTCTTTTATTTATTTATTTTTTTAATTTTATCTTTTAATTATAAGAGATTTAACATTTAACTATCAGGCTACATAATCAGGAGCAAATCTGTATAGGAACTAATAAGACTCAAGTTCTGAGCCCCGCAAAACCTAGATCTGCCCCTGCACCTAGTATAATGTAAACCGGAAAGATTTTCTGTTCTAAGGATATGATTAAATATTTTATTTTTAGTCTTTTTTTATAAACATTTATAGATGCGTTTTAAGAACAACACTATTAGCCATATAACAAGTGATTTTGTAGCGGAAAAATGTCGCGTTTGCTAGACACGTTTTTTCCGTCAACCCTGAAAGTGCACCTGTTGTTTACTGCTACAACCGGAACAATAGTAATGAGTTTACTCGTCTTTCCTTATTGCTTGCTTTAAATTTCGAATGAACATTTATTAATTAATTAATTCTTTGATTGAATACAGATTGTTGACATACGAAAATATCGTAAATCGAAAAAATGAAGATAAAAGAAGAGTTAGAAACGGAATATTCGGACTTTACAATTGAACGAAACGAAGAAAACTTTGAAGTTGATTTTAAAAATTTCAAAAGAGAATTTAATACAGATGAGAAGTGTTATAAAACAATTAAATCGGAACCTTTAGAGGTGAGTGAAAAATACTTTATTGTAAGATCTCAGAGTTGTTTTAAGGACAAGAAACACAACTGTAATACAAAAATATAAAGTCGGAAATGGAAAAATATATATTTTTAAAACAGTATATTCCTATAAATAATGGCCTTACGAGCTACAATTGTACGTTTTACTTTCTTGGTTGTTATATCTTAATAACAAGTAATTCAATTCTGTCAGATTTGACTATTAAGACTTTTTTGAAAATCTTTACGTTGGGTTCAGAAAATCTCTATTGACAATTCCTGAAACCAAAACAGTATAAAAGAACCAAACTTGTTTCGTGTGTGTATGTGTGTGTGTGTGTTGACGTCCATTTAGCTTAATATTTAAAAACGTGGTGAAAATAAAGGAACGAAATTCCTCATGGTAGCTTGTATATAAGGGGCATTGATAGTATTAAAATTTAGTTGTGAAAGGTCAGGAGGATAGATAAATAGAGAGTAGTCACGTGCAGTTGCGTAAAGTGGCATGTAATAATAGGGAAGCTATGCCGGCCCTGGATAGAATCGTTGAACGCGTTATACGATATGTTGGTGTGTAGCGTTTACCAGCTCAACCTCGTCAGGTTGGTTCTGTGTAAACTGCATGCACCTGTAATATGGCTGCTTTATGCCATTTAAATACTTTCTCCGAGGATGCTGTCCCGTATTCGACAATACGGGTTTCTCATTAGGAAAAGGAATATAAGAATTTATATTCGAATCTTATCATTGTTTTTTATATGTGGACACATAATGCGATAATAATGAAATAGTAATTTTAATTAATTGAAAGTACTGTACGTTAAAATATGAAAATAATCACACAATATGTATTCAAATTTTACAAAATACAAGGAAAGCGGCGCTTCCACAGCTTCCATAGACGGTTTGCCACTGGTCACGCATCATATCACGTGAAGGGTCAGACTTAATGAAGACTTTACTTGATACCATTTACAATGCATTATAAACTTATCTCTATCCTTAAAATTAAGTCTTTTGCTATTTTATAATAATTAATAATATGTAAATTTTTAAAACAACTGTTTGCTAGATTATTTATTATGTCGGAATCAATAACTATAATACTCTTGTTTAGACAAGTTACGCGTTATTTAGAGAAATTTTGTAGTTTCATTTAAAGTACTGATATTTACCTGCTGATATTGTTTCATTTCATGCTTAATTCCACATAATATTTTGAACGTATCTACTTTTGTATCTATAAATGTATATTTTAGGTACGTGTAGTGTTAGTTTAGTGTATTATATTTGTAAAATTAATAATATTTTAGCTGTATTCAGTTAAAATATGTCTTGGACTTTGAAGTGCTGTCACGCCTAAGCAGTAGTGAAACTTTACTCGAGATCTCTCCCATTTTCGATCAAATCCTTTGGAGATTGATAATAATCGAGAGATAGATTATCACAAAATAAGAAACCTGAAGTTATCTCTCATCGAAAATATCTAGCAACGACTTGCATAACTTTTCCTGCAAAAAAACTTCAAAATTGTATGTGGCATTATCTGTTAGGAAATTTTATATTATTTAAATTATTAGTTGTTATAAAAAGGCAAAAGCTTAATTTTCAGATTAAAGATAAATTGTATTTTTTAGAAAATGAAATTGTAAAAACAAATAAAATCTTTATATTTTTAAACATTTTAGAGGATTCGGGGAGTCTTAAAAGGCGGAGGTTTCCAAAAGCTGAGGGTCAAACTTGACACGATTTTTATACTTTTGCTTGTTATATGCACTACAAGACCCGAAAGTAAGAGAAGTTCAAACTTATTCTAATTGCAAAAAACAAAAGATAATCAACGAACCGATATTTATTGTGGCATGGTCACAATGCCGGGCTGCAATTTTTTATTATATATTCTTTTTACTTAATTTAGAATATATATGCTTTTCACCTGAAATCAGCAGTGGCTTGCCCGTATACATTATACTTTTACTGTTAGTAATACAGTTGTGAAATACAAAGACTGTCAAACAGTCGTACAGACTAAGGAAAGTGGGAATTTATAAGTCTATTTTCAAGTATATTTTTATAAGTCTATTACTCAATAAGCGTATTCTTATGCTTCAGTTTAAGTAATTTTTTTATTTGTTTTTCTATGATGATCAATTTTTTGATAATATAACGTAGTTTTTTATTATTTCAGATAAATATTAAAGGAAAACCAATTTCCACAAATAACACAAACCGTTCTAATATTCGGAGTCGTTCTGGTTATAAAATCGAAAGAGGTAAGAGGTCTAATGCTTTTAATACTACGAAAGTATATTCCTACTGATAAGAATGTGAGATTTTACGCTCTATTCGAATTTTTAATGGCAATATATGAATCATTATTTCTCTCCTTTCCCCGAATTTCTTTTCGTGAGAGGTCAAGAAAATGGCCTTTTATTTTCTCTCTTTACTACGACGCAGTAAACAGCTGACCTTCTCATATTCCTGGAAAAGTTTACCTCCTAGCACCTAGGTTTGAATTTGACATATTCACTGTCGGGCGACATTCTCGTTAACCAATTAGCGCTAGACCGAATTGGTCACTCGTTTGAGAATGGAAAAAAAGGCCACTTTGCTGAGGAATCCGAACCAAACATTATCGCTTATTTCCTATCTCGCTCGATAGTTTCAATAGGAATTCCAATTGAACGATTAATCAATAAAGCAATTATCTCACGAATCATTAAGCAAATCTTTACCTTCTGACTCCTCTGTTCTCTGTTATAAGTGATGACACTTTTAATAAGGTAAAAACCTTTAACAAAACGTTCGAGTTCGAGTTGGGACAGTGTATACAAACAATTGTTAAGTCACAACTCGAACTTATAATCTCTTAGATTACCTGATATATGAGTCAGCTTCCGCAATAGCGGATATAAAAGAGGGGTCCTCTCCAGGCCTCGAGTGTGATCGTCATCAGGAGAGATCAAGGACCCAATCGACCTCCGCAACAGCTGACTCCGAGAGATATTTCGGACTCCTTAGCCATAAGTTTTCAGGTATTCACTTAAACCCTACGCTCTTTCTCTTTTTCGGCCTTTTTCCGAATGTACGTTACCCTGTATCGACCGGAACGAGCGCCGACGTAGGTACGACCGAAACCGCCTAACCGAGAATGGTAGGAACCGGCTTAATAGCCTTCAGAAATTGTCGCGTTTATAACGGAACAGGATATAATATAAGCTAGTTTCGTGATTCGTGTTTTGTATCTACCTTTATTTTACTCTATTAAATGTTTGTCTCAGTTAATTCCTGTTGTCAGTTTTGAGTACGACCGACGCCTTATCACGACCTGACCAGCCCCTCCACTCGAATTATCCCCAGCCACTGACGCTGTGTCGGACCCAGCCGCTCTCTCCCCTCGGTCTCACAAGAATAATAGGTAATATATAAATTTACATTTATAGCAATCGAAATGAGAACATTTGAAAAACTCTGCGAATATGTTGTGTATAGTGAAGAAGGAATTAAATAGAAATTAATATTATCAATAACATTTAATTCAGTTGACAGATTTAAAATCGTTAATTGAATTAACCAAAATCTTACAACAGAAAAAAGTCCAATTTAGATGTTTTAGATTTCAACTAAGCTTGCAATTATTTATTATGACGTCGTCACAATGCCGGGCAGCAATTTTTAATGTATTTAATTTAAAATATATGCTCTCTATTTCAAATTAATAGTGGCTTTGACTCTGTACATTATACGTACTTTTCCATTAACAATGGAGTTGTTCGGATTATTTATTAACTGTTTTCAAGAGAAAATATTTTAATTGAAATAGCATGACTTTTAATCTTCACCAAAAGTTCGTACACATTCAATCGGGGGTATCGTGTCCCTTATCTTTTCATATTATCTGATCTCGGCTTTCATCTTTGTCCATTCTGGAGATTAAGAAAAAACTGACACACAGACAGGCGACAGAGAAGAATTTTTAACAATTTTAGCCCAATTATATAAATAAATTCAATTTTTCAAAATGAAAACCGAAAAAGTCTGTTCGTGTTTATTTTATTGTTTTTATAGATATGTTTTTATGATATTCTGAAAAGAGTGAATTCTCCGTTAATGGGTGCTCAGACTTGGATGTATTGTTACTTCTCACAGGCCCTAAGTTTCTAAAGTAGTAATTTTATGTATCTATAAATAAAATTTATCTCTACTTTCAAAATCCAGCTTTTTTTTTTTAATTTTATAATAGTTAAAAATATCACACATAACACCAATTCGTTGTGACTGGTAGCTAGTTTTCGGCTTGTAATCAGAAATAAATGATGTAGTAAAACATGTAATTTAATATTGTTATGGTAATTAATGCAAATATGCTCAGTTTGAATTTTTATTCTAAGTTTTTCTTAAAAAGTTTTAACACAAGACTTTTAAATTCCACTACAGATATCAAGAAAGAAGAAGTAAAAGAGAATTATAATGTAAAACATGATATAAAATCAGAATGTAAAGTTGTCTTGAAAAAGTTGAAGATTCAAGTAAAGACTGAGGATTATAAAGAAATTGTTAATCTTTCAGATAATAATGAACAGTTAATAGTAAGTAATACAAATTTCAAAACATTTTATAGAGAAATTTTAATATTAATTTAGCATTTTTAATGGTTGAAAACGTAGCTCACTATCACTAATATAATATTATGCTTTGAACAAACGTGTATTCTGTATTAAATACAAAATATATATTTTATAAAAAAAAAATCTAACAACGAGTTGCGTAAGTTTCCTGGTTGTTAAGCGATTTTATTTAAAAATTTTATATCATTAATCATAATAAATAAATAAAAATATCTGTGGAGCAATATTTTTTAATAACTTTTAAATATTTTAACTACAATTAAATGAAGAAATGTTTAATTTTTATGGTAGAAATGAATTTTACAAACAATTGTACACGCTAACCATAAATAAAAACTTTATTATGTTTGAACCGACTTGAAATATTACACGTGACCATATTCTATCTTTACACACCTTGACGCTTCATTATCAAAATTTAATAGCATTAATACCACTTATTCACAATGTACGGTACAAAATTTTATTTTATAAGCATCAATTCATTCTGAAATATTAAATGAAATAGATGCCAAACAATACATGCCTACACATACATATCCACGGAATTTTTTGCCATGTTTTTTGGGTACAGAAGTTAAATAATCTGAAAATTTACAAAAAATCAGAGAGTGAAAATTGACTAGTTTTCAGTACTTTATCTTATTATGCATACAAAACATCTCTGTAAGTAAAAAGCGAATTTCAACATTAAATTTATATATAAATTATAGTGTTTCAAACTTTTTCAGTTAGTAGTTTGAGTATTTCTGCTTCTTGTGCACGATAAATTGGAGAACAAACAATGAGTTTTTATTTCAGATTCATTCGGTCAGGTCCACAATGGGTGCGGCCACATGTTGAGAAATGTGGTCCGACATACAGTCGGACCTGAGATTAAGGAAACTTTTTGCAAATTTACTTTGGACCCATTAAAACGACAATAGTAAAAAATACCAGAATTAATTATTTTTATAATAATATCAAGACTAATTAAATAAACACAGATTACAACAAATTAATAAACACTGCAATTAATAATCATGATTAGTTGTAAAGTAGCAGTTGATTACAACAAAATAAGAAGGAGGTTGCAACCGAAGTTTCCATCGCTGTAACGTAAACGCCGAGCGCCGCCATCTTGTATTTTTGGAAGTTCGACAATGGCGTTTGGAACGTCTAACAAAATGAGTAGAAGTTCGGTTTAAACGTTTGCTTTTTCTGTGTTTTGGGTTAAATTTATGACGTATTTCACTATAATAATGATTACTTAAGCATTTGTTAATAACATTGTCAAGAAATAGACGAATTTAATTGAGAAATTATTTAATTATTCAAATTTTTTGCAAGTGATGTGAAGTGGCTATTGTATTTTTATATACTTGTGTTCATGATAGTTTATTATGATACTGTAGAAGTAAATTTGCCTTTTACGGCATCTTCTACCAGGTTTGTGAGTTTTTAAAAATAATTTTCCAAGCTGATTTCGGATTTATATAAGCCACAACCTTTCTCAACAAAACTTTGTGATGAGAACAGGCAAAAGGCAATGGAATTGTCTTACTATTATATCGTACGGTAGGAGACTCGACGCTAATTAAAGTCAAAAATAATTATTTAATGTTATTAACACTCTCTGAATATTTTAAAATGATCTAATTTGTTTATTTATGTTCATTGGTAATCTTTGTCGTTCTTAAACGTTTCTGTCATTTTGTATAAATATTCCATGAATCAGTGCGCGACGTCAACGTTGGCGCAACGTGTTTTGCTTGGAGTTCAAACGTCAAACGTGTACGTCTGCTTGCCGTACAAGTTTAAAGTTTGAACTTCGGCTGCAACCTCTCTAATGTAATAAAATGAGCGAAACAGTTTTACAACGAATTGTGAAATTCAATAGGTGTAAACAGAACTGTTCTCCTGGCTTTCACCGTGCTAAGTTACTTTATAAATAAAATAGATGTAACAGAATTTACTACTAGTTTATTTTACTTTATATTCATCTTAACTCTTTATCCTCCTTTATTAGTAATATCTTTATCAATGGACAAGATGGAAAGTGAAGAGTCTCACTTGTTATTTTGTTAATATTTCCACTAAATAATTTCTACAAAACTTTCAAAACAATTAATTTTAATTAAATTTTCTAATATGTATCATGTATGTGAAATCACAAAACACGGATTTGTAATGACATTCGTATTACTTTTCCGACTGTTATATATAACAGAAAGAATGTATGACGATCGGTCAATAAATGACTCCCCAAGATATTTACATTTCTGAACTTAGAGAACTTTCAAACGTCGAAAAATGCAAAAAAAATAAAAAGGAAAAAATATTGGGTTTTATCTGTATGTATGGACGATAGTGTGTGGGGTGAAGCGGACGATTTTGTTCACCATGTTTGAAATTTATAATTAACTCCTGTTCTTTTTTTGGAAAGTTTTTGAAATTTTGCAGGAACGTTTGATTATTAGGAAGATCGAAGCTATTAGATTTTGCTGCTTAAAAATCAAGAGAGTGGGAAGATAATGGGGGTCGTGCGTATGTAGGGTCGGACTTAATGATCATTTTACTCGTTATTCGCATTTCGCTTTTTGTTATAAAACTCGCCTCTGCTTTCAAAATTCAGTTTTCTGCTTTTCTATATTCGATAAAAATATCAAATTTTATTTTAAAAAGTTTCATTACCGACAGCGCCATCAAAATTTTAAAACGTTGCCGGGAAAGTTGAGCAACTCGTTACTGGTTTATATATCATAAGTGATTCTTTGCATATTGTTTAGACTGTCAACAATGAATTCTTCACTCCGGACGAAAATTTCAACGAGAATGAAATGAACAACAAAAGTAAGTAACATGTTACGTAATTCAAACTTTTTGTATTAGTATTATTTAGAGGGCATCTGAAAAACTGCATTAAAGTTTGAACTGTCATACATTTAACTTGGATTAGATATTTGAATTACCTATATCGTATTAATATAAGTTTTGAAGTTAATAAAAATCTGTTGAAATGATTAGAATTATTAAATCAAAACTTATAAGTTGTGATATAATGATTTATCTTATCTTGCTTTGTTCATTAATATCTTTATTGTTTTAATAATAAAGAAAATGTATTGAAACGAAGTAAACGAGGGCTATATAACTTCTTTAATTACATAGATAAGTAACTATGTGCAACGTGTTAAAAAACACGTAGCTAATATTCTTGAAAAACATTGTACAAAACAAACTACATAAATAAACGAAATAAAAATAGATAAATTAAAACAATTTAATTTTTACCAGTCGTTTAAAAGTCCGAAAAAGAAACTAAAGCTGAATCAATCAGTTTATGAATGTAAAATGTTTTATTTT
Organism: Centruroides vittatus; assembly: GCF_030686945.1. Taxonomy (NCBI): domain Eukaryota; kingdom Metazoa; phylum Arthropoda; class Arachnida; order Scorpiones; family Buthidae; genus Centruroides; species Centruroides vittatus. The sequence continues at coordinate 116,658 of NW_027121104.1, read as the reverse complement.
TAGTGCAAACAACAAATGGTGGTTTGCTTTTAAACGAAAAACATTTTAATATTGAAACTATCTTACGTTTATTCAAATATTATAATTACTTTATTATTTTATTTTTTAAACTTTCAGTTGAGGAGGAAGACCAAATTCAGGAACACCATATTCAGCAGAATGCAGAAAAAGAAATACATTTTAAATATAATATCAAAACAAAAAAATACGATTTTTCCAGTAGAAAATGGAATAAAATTTATGATAAGATTAAAAGGAAATACTTCAAGGTGATGTTTGCATCTCATTCTAAACAATTATTTACGTGTGATTTATGTAAAGTGTCTTTTAGAAATAAGAGAATATTACAAACACATCTGTTCTGTCATATTAGAAAAAAACCATTTCGCTGCACAACCTGCAATGAGAAGTTTTTGTGGCAATTTCTATTGACAAGACACATGAAAAAACACCAAACTGAGAATAAAAACGAAATCTCTCATAGGAATTTACGTTTGCAGCAATCTGGGGATCGAGTGAAGTCATCTCCAAGAAATGGGAAAATTTACGCCTGCAAGATATGTGGAAAAGAATTTAAGCGTAAAAATGGTTTGTCATATCATGAAGCAACTCATAGCGAAGAACGTCCTTTCAAATGCGATATTTGCAATAAGAGTTTCAAATGGAAAGACAGTTTGAAAAATCATCATGAAACTCATAGTGACGAACTTAACTATGTTTGTCAGGTATGTAATAAACGTTTTAAAACAAAACATTCTTTAAAAGCTCATAAAATAGTTCATAATGATAAATTCAACCATACTTGTCATATATGTAACAAAAGGTTTAAACGCAAGTCTAACTTTACACATCACATTACTATACACAGCGATGAATACAAATATTCTTGTGATATATGCAACAAATATTTTAAATTAAAACACTGTTTAAGAAAGCATAAACTTATTCATAGTAAAAACGTGTTTTGCGACATTTGTGGTAAGTCCGTTCCAAATAGTAAGGACCGTTTAGAAAGACACAAGAGAACACACGAAATTCATGCCTGCAAGATATGTGGAAAAGAATTTAAGAGTAAATGCGCTTTGTTAAGTCATGATCATACGCATGGTGAAGAACGACCTTTCAAATGTGATATTTGCAATAAGAGTTTTAAACGGAACGACTGTTTAAAAAGGCATCAAGTAACTCATACTGATGAATGTAATTACACTTGCCAGGTATGTAACAAAAGTTTTAAAACAAAACAGTATTTGGAACTTCATAAAATAGTTCATAATGATGAATTTAACCATACTTGTCACTTATGTAAGAAAAGTTTTAAACGCAGTTCTAGTTTAAAACTGCATATTAATATACACACCGATGAATACAAATATACTTGTGATATATGTAACAAGTATTTTAAGACGAAAAATAATTTGCGATGTCATAAACTTATTCATAGTGAAAAATCTAATATAAAGCGGAAAAATGTGTACTGCAACATTTGTGGTAAGCGTGTTCCATATAATCGTTTAGAAAGACACAAGAGAACACACGAAGCTCATGCCTGCAAAACATGTGGAAAAGAATTTAAGTGGAACTATATGTTGTTGCAACATGAACGAACACATAGTGAAGAACGTCCTTTCAAATGCGATATTTGTAATAAGGGTTTTAAATGGAAAATGCAACTAAACAGCCATCTCGAAACTCATACTGATGAATGTAACTATGTTTGTCAGGTATGTAACAAACGTTTTAAAACAAAACAGTATTTGGTACTTCATAAAATAGTTCATAATGATGAATTTAACCATACTTGTCATATATGTAACAAAAGTTATAAACGCAGTTCTGGTTTAAAACTGCATATTCGTACACACACTGATGAATACAAATACTCTTGTAATATATGTAACAAACATTTTAAAACAAAACACTATTTAAGAAGGCATAAACTAATTCATAGCGATACAAAAAAGTATGTTTGTGACATATGTAAAAAATGTTATATGTATAACACTACCTTAACCAGACATTGTATTACTAAACATAAAAATATGTATGTATGCAATATTTGTAACAAGCCATTTAAGACTAAAAACACACTAGAAGAACATTCGAAACTTCACATTTAAAAGTGTAATTAATATGTGTAATAAAGAATTTTAAAAGTAAACGCAACTTAATTAATCAGCAGAAAGTTCGTTTCAACATAGAACCGTTTTGTTGTCAGAAGTGTAATAGACACAGACCATGAAGACAATCTTCGTTACATTTATGAAGTGTGTAACAAAGATTTTTATATTAAATTTTTTTTTATTAAGCCATCATCAGAATTATTCGTATTTTAGATTGTAAAAGCGAATTTAAAACATAAACTAAACTGAAACTAAACTGTTTAGAAATACACCCCTAAATGCAATATATGTGAACAGTCTTTTACGTTTGGGGAGGTTTTAGAGAAGCATATAACTATTTACAATAACAGTCGAATTCCAAACTCATCAAGAGTGTTTATCCCACGGGAAATAAACATTAATGCAAAATATGCAAAAAGACATTTAGAAAACAGATTGTATTAAACACAGTATTAAAATGAATATATTCATGTACACAATCGTTATTTCTGTATTTTTTGTATTCCTGTTACAAATATCTGTAACTAAAATTAATATAAATCTAAAAGAATAAATTTAACCGAAACATTCGTGACGTCAAGTAAAGAATTCGATGGCGATGCCTTGTAACCGAGTTTGGCACAGTTGTTCATTGTGATTAGTTTAAATTTGTCACGTGATTGTAAATTCGACGACACATGGCGTAGAGAGTTTTCAGTCTTTGTGTATCTTTAGTCTGTGCCTTCATTTATATATTTATAATATAGTAGATATTCTCCCGCCGAGCATGGCGGAATATTTTTAATGAGAAAATAAACAATGAACAAATGAGAGGCGCTTCAAGTCGAGCTTGACGTTGTGATGCTGTTCCTCAGCCCTTGGCAAAGCCATTCCCACTCTACGTTGTTTAAATCCGAGTTTACTGCTCTCGGGGGTCTCGGTTGTTGTTCTTTCAGTTCAAGAATTTACCTGACCGTTTTACTCTTACGCTTACCCCCAGAAAAATAGTGAGTTGTTTTTTTAATTTCACTTTTCATAAAACAAAGATGAATTTTAAGTAGGGTAGCCATCATTCAATGCCTAAAAGGGGGTACACTGTTGGCGATAACCCCCGCGAATCCTGTTGACTCCCGTGCTTTTCATTTTTTACACATGTATAAATAAGATACAGAAAAATAATGTATGGAATGTTCAACAATCAGTGATAATATTAAACGTCGAAAACCATACATGAAGTAACAAATGTTGAGAAAGAAAAAATTCAGTATTTTATTAAAAAAAACAAAAGAAAAACAAACAATAGAGAGGACATGGCTGTCTCCTTTTTATATTTCTGTTCTTTGCTTGCCATTTCCAGTAGTTTGTTATCGTGTTTTTAATAAATTTAGTTTAAAATAAATACTCTCTGCCTTAAATTAGTAGTAGCCCTACGCCGGTGCATCATACTTTTCCTTTAACAATAGAGTCGTGCTGTTTCAGGAGAAAATTTGAATTGAAACAACGTGAGTTCTGGATTGCGTCGAAAGTTCGTATATAGTTAATCGAGTCCTCCTTTCTTTATGGTTTCCATATGTGTTCTCGATATTCATGTAACTCCGTTCTCGAGATTGAGAAAAGACAAACAGCCGGACGGACGACAGTGGAAATTTAGTTGTCTACAATCTATTCAAATTTTAGCCCAATTATATGAGTCTGATATTATACGAATACGTATTTAAAGTAGTTTATTAATAACTGTCTCGGAGACACTACTAAGCGGAATCACTTTGACACTCAAGACTGGTCTCGATCTCATTTTCCAATCTTCTTTGGTATCGCTGGTTTTGAGCGCAATCGTTCAAACTTCGCCAGCCACGTTCACGAGGTCGTCCACGATGCATTTTCGGTGAAATTAACCTATCTAATGTCGAAATTTCTTTCCGTTGCGTGTCGGCCGGGTTGAATTTTTCTCCACGCCTATCGAATATTTCCCGTTTTTGAAAAAAATAATCGTGGTTATTGTATCGTCCGAAATTATTTTTTATTTTGCTCAAATAATATACAGTTTAACCCGATTATAACGTCATCGGATGTAACGACACCCGTCTTTAGCGGCGTGGCACGTCCTACCTTGTCCGTGATGTCCACGTCTTTTGTTCTGCGGGTAAAAATTAACTGAGAAATGACCCAGGCAAATAATTTACTTTATTGGATGGGCTACGCGATATTTACAATAGTGTCGAGATATAATACAAATCCAAGATCTGCACGCCTGTCGACTCGAAAAGTTAACGAACGTGAAGTGAAAAGTTGTCTCTCCTCGTTGGAGTTCGGGAGCAAAGTGAAGTCAGAGGGCGAAGGTCACGCGGTGGCGTCTTCTGCCCTACACGTCAAATTTTTATCGGTCCCACGATTTTACTATACTAGATAATGTTAAAATACCCGTTTGTAACGACATAAAACCCTGTTTTAACTTCATATTTGACGCACTTCCAAATTTACAAAATTAGATTAAAAATTTTATTTAACAAAGAAAATACTACGTGTTCAGTCCTAAGGTCAGAGTTCACTTTCTAGAACGACTGCGGGTGGTACTCTCCCCACCTGACTTCGGTGGGGTGAGGTGCCTGATTTGCCTGTTTGTAGAAGAGGTCGCCATTATGTAATTTATTTTGACTCGGTTCTCGGTCCCCTGACTACCTACAAGTCTGGATTTCTTTTATGCGCAAATGATTTTGGCACCTAATCAACCCTTTTTTTGCCAAATATCAACTCTTGACGTGTACTTCTTCATACCTTTAAGCTGGTAATATAAACGGCAGTACGATTTTATAAACAAAACCATAGTCTTGTCAACAAGAAAAGTATAATATACAGGGTAAGCCACTACTAATTTCAGATGAAGAGCATATATTTTTAAGTAAATTAAAAATATCATTAAGAATTGCAGCCCGGCATTGTAACCATATCACAATAAAGAATTGTTCGTTAATTGTATTTTGTTTTTTGCAATTAGAATAAGTCCTATATGCATACGAAATGCGAAAGTATAACAATTTTCTTAAATTTGACCCTCAGTCTTTGGAAATCTCCAAAAAGATTTTACTTGTTATTAAAATTTACAATTTTTTTTTTTTTTTTTTTTTTTAAAATTCATCTCTAATCTCGAAATTAAGCTTTTTGCCATTTTATAACTAATAGTAGGAAATTTTATTAAAAATCTTTTTATAACAGATGCTGCCACATACAATTTTGAAGTTTTTTGCCGGGAAAGCTACGCAACTCGTTGCTGGATTATTTTGTTAAGGAATAAGTTTAGGTTTTCTATTTTGTGATGATAAGTCTCTCGATCATCGTTCATCTCTAAACGATTTTATCGAAAATAGGAGTGACCTTGAGTAGACTAACACGATTTTAGGCCTGATTGACCTTAAAGCAACTCAAGAGTCGTATACAAAAGAACATTTTACTCACCTGTATATTTTTATGTTCTAAAGGTTCTGATTTAATTCTTCTACAAAATGTTTTGGTATCTGTATTAAATTCTTTCTTGCAATTATTTAATACTTTAAAGTTTTCGTCACCAACTCACGTGATAGTTCGTAGCTACGAAAACCCACGTGATATATGGTGAACAATTATTGTTCCTAGAATCCACCTCTGAATATTTATAGTAATTAAAAATTAAGTTTTCGGTATTATCGTTAAAATCTAAAAATTTCTGACTCATTACCATTTATCAATGAAAGAATTGGATTTGTAGAACAGCTTCTGCTAATTTTCCAAATATCGAGACAAAATTTTGTCTTTGGAATATATTATTGTAAATAAACGTGAATCATACACAATTTATATGTGATTCTACTTTAAATCTGCTTTCTATTTTACTCTATTTTGCATTAAAGAGGTGATAGGTTAATTTAGGACATTGCTTTCGCTTCACTTCGTTCCGGATAACGGGCACTTTTAGTCAAGTTAAGGTAAAATATTCTTCAAACTTATGAATTTTGAGTTAAATTTAAGGATATTTCTGTATGAACTTTTAAAAAAATATAGTTGTAGCAAATTATAAGCCCGCTCTACGTTATAGCTCCGATTAGAATATGAAGACTCATACAGGTTCATTTCTTTCTTAACAATTTTGAAAAAATCATTTTCATTTAATGCTTCAGGAGACATCATTTTCATGCTGTTTTCTATTTCCAGCTGAAGCTTGAGCGTCAAATCACTTTTTCTGTATTTGTAGGCTCGACTTGCATATTTCGTTTTTCCTCTTCATTTTTTATTTTAACTTTTACCATTTAATCTTTCAATTAATGAAACAATCTGGCTTTTTATCAGGACCTTGCTCGGACTTGAAAATGTATGCTTTATTTCATCATCGCCAGCCAAATTGTCACTATGAGGATTTTGTAGGTAGCATAAAAAGCCACTCAACTCATTTCTTCGGCGATCTTTCATGCGCTTTTGTAAATGCATCTTGAATTTAGAAGCCAAATCGGAGCTATGTATGTTGTGCTGGTATGTTATGAGTCACAACATACCAGGTAAAGAGTTGTCTTCTCCTCTTTCTTTTCGTCTTCTTGTTCCTTTACTTGGTCCTTCACTAGGTCCTTCAGTAGGTCGGTTGTCTCTTTCCTGGTCAATTCCCTGTCCAGTCAGTTCCAATCCTCTTTCACCCTTCCAATTCTTTTTCACTTTCTCAATTCTGTCTCACTCTTTCAATTATTTCTCATTCTGCTAATTCCATCTTACTCTGCGTTAATTTCATCACTTTCTATTATTCTTTGTTTTTCACCAATCATGCTTTAGTTCCGGAGGAAGGTAAAGTAATTTGTAAAATGCATGACTGGTCATCTATGGTCCTCCTCCTCTCTTGTCAATGAAGAATGATGTGTGTCCATGTAACATGGATAGCATACCATCTGTCATATAACACCGTCGAAAAAGGGGAAACGACGAGCATTCCCTCCTCATCTTGTCCTTCGCATGTTGTGAGATTTATAACGATTAATCGATACATATTTTGTTCTAATTTGTTTCTCTAAATTATTTTAAGTCGATATTACAAAAAATTTGGAAAGGGGTTCGCTAAAAGTGAAAAATCGGGCTTACTTTCTTTTTCTTCTTTTTTTTTTTATACAACCAGACAGAACAAAAAAAAAGGTATAAAATAAACAGAGTTTAAAATACAAAAAAAAATTCTAACTGATTAATTAAATAATACATTATTAGAAAAAGGATTAAAATAGTAATTAAAACTAAAATTATACAGATAATGTAGTATAAATGACAATTCACAAATATAATATATAGAAAGATAGATACAATAATAACGAAATTTTTGTGAGAGGGAAATGATGGACTTCGCAATACTAACCTAGATTACTATCAATAATTATAAATACAGGTACTCCTCACTTTACGACCTATCTGCTTAACGACCACTCGCACTTACGACCAATCCAGTTTCGATCTGCAATTCGGGGAATCCCCTTTCTCAGCTTGAGTGTCGATCAGTGGCGTATGGTGATATGCGCACTAAGGGTACTATAATAGGCTCAGTGGCGTAGCCTGGGTGTCAGCCGCCCGGGGCGGAAAAAAATTCGCCGCCCCTTATTTAGGTATCTCAATTTAAAAGACTAAAATATACAGTACAGTAGAGAGTCGTTAATCCGAACCCCGGTAATCCGAATCGCCGGTTATCCGAACGATTTTCAGTCGGACTGTGTCGTGCTGAATCGAACGTTTTTGATACTAGATTTACTTCTAAAGTGTAATTTTCGTGTTTTTATATTCTTCAATATATTTATTTTGTTTGTACAAAATGAAATAATTTTTAACGATACAATAGCCTCGATTATTATTATAAAAATTAAACAATCAAAGAGTTTGGTTTGATGAGGTGCAGCATCGCAACACATGGGTGACCTGCCAAAAAGGTATATTGCTATGGGAAAGGGGTTACTATTTAGATGTTAGATACGCGAAAAAAACTCCACTAAGTCATACGCTTATCAGGCGCAAATCCACGCCAACAGACAGCTAATTACGAATGTTGCGGTTTTACGCATTCGGCGGACATTGATAAGCGCAACCAAAAAATAATGTCAGATAGTTACATAATAGTAGAAGAAATTTATAAAATAAAATTACATAAAAGTTTTCTCATTTCACATTTAACAGTAATGCAAATAAAAACGTGAAAACCTAGAATGACACAACTTTTACAAAACCAATTGAAAGACAAAATGAATAATACCAATGTGAACTGAAAACAAAAGACAGGATTTAACATAGGAGAAAATTACATTAACGGAACAATTGTATTATGACTTCATTAAAAAGTTACTTGTACATTATATTCACAAGAAATTTAACAAGCTCTCAACTAAAATTATAAATTTCTTAATACAAACTGAAAAATCTAAAATCGATAAATTCTCTTGCTCGTCTTTTGCTTACAAAATCAATTTTGGTCACATATTACGGTTACTATTATTAGAATATAGTTGTTAGGATGCGCAGAGAGATAAATCTTGTGCATGAAAACTTTACTTCTGGTACACACAAAAAAATTATAGCAATTAAATGTTCTCAGAATCAATATAGTTTTATTAATTAAAATCGTGTTTTGAACATCACTTTTGATGAATAAAACTAAAGATACGAATATTAAATTAAATTTAGAAAAAATTTAGAAAATAAAACTGTCATTTTTACACTCTACTTGCAAAGTTTTTGTCCACTTGACAGTTGTTTCAAATGCAAACAAATTTATTCTCCTTCCCAAATGAATTACAGCCGACCCTTGATAATCCGACAGGTATGGGACCAAAGGGGTGTCGGATTACAAAAAGTGTCCGGATTACCGAAAGTGATTACATATTTGGCATTGTTTTGCTAGCAGTAGCCTACAATATTCCTACATTTTATGAGTAAAATGCTGCCTAGGTTAATATGGAAATGAAACACTCATTTCGGTTAACAATAAAACATGTTTATTAAAAGAAATATGGAAGCTAATAAATGTGCATACAGTATGTATAGGCATAAATAATACAGTACGTACAGAACTGCTCACGGAAAACACAAGAAATGTGTGTCATCGTATAAGAATTGAGTGGGGAGATTCGTGTCGCGATCCTTCTGTGCAAGCAGACACGTAACGGGACGGGACAACGGTGACCTTGACGGGAGGTGCGTCGGACTACTGAGATGTCGGATTACAAAAGCGTCGGATTATCAAGGGTCAAGCTGTATTCATACTGAAAGATTTTTTACAAATATCAAAAATGACAAGGAATAAGGTTGTGAAAAAGATCTCTTGATATTTTCTGGAACAACACAAGAACTCGGACTGTAATTTCTGATTAATACAATCTGGAAACATGTATTTTGTGGTAACATCAATACATGTTCAGAATACATTCTTATTGCAAAATTGCTTGAAATTAAATATATATATATATAACTAGCTGACCCGGCCACACGTTGTTGTGGCTCAAAATGTTTCTATTATAAATGTATAACATTTCCCCCGTGGGGGGAATTTCAAAAAATCCCTTCTTAGTGTACATTCTCTTGACGTACCCTATTAAAACGCAATTAAAAACGCAAAAACCGCATCTAAAATAGTATAAATAGAAGCCGAGTTCTTCACAGTAAGCCTTAATCCTGTCCCTTTCCCGCTGGGGAATATCGAAAAATCCCTTTTTAGTGTATATTCTGTTGACGTAACCTATTAAAACGCAATTAAAAACGCAAAAACCGCATGTAAAATAGTATAAATAGAAGCCGAGTTCTTCACAGTAAGCCTTAATCCTGTCCCTCTCCCCGCTGGGGAATATCGAAAAATCCCTTTTTAGTGTATATTCTGTTGACGTAACCTATTAAAACGCAATTAAAAACGCAAAAAACCGCATCTAAAATAGTATAATAGAAGCCAAGTTCTTCACGGTAAGCCTTAATCCTGTCCATCTCCCCCCAGTAGGGGGAATTTCGACATGTATATTATATAAAAACACGTGCGTATTCGAATGCAACGTTGTGTCAAAATTTCGAAGGAATCGGTAGGAACAAACAAACGTTGTATTTTATTTATATAGATAGGTAGAAAATGATCTGCTTTAGTCATTCTCACAGAAAGCATAATGCCTCACAGAAAAGCAAACTTAGGTCGTCTGAAGTTAGCGCCATCTGTTAGACATAAAAGCCTTAATCTATATATAAATATATTTTTGAAAGGGGGGAAATGGTGATCTTCACATATGCCACAAACCTTCGCGGGAGTGTATTAAACAACTATCCAAAGTTTCATGGCAATCGGATAAATGGTGTGGTAATGCATGAAAGACAAACACACACACACACAGACAGACATACATTCGTTTTTATATATATAGACTAGCTGACCCGGCCACACGTTGTTGTGGCTCAAAATGTATCTATTATAAATGTGTAACACTTCCCCGTGGGGGAAATTTCAAAAAATCCCTTTTTAGTGTATATTCTGTTGACGTCACCTATTAAAACGCAATTAAAAACGCAAAAAAAAGCATGTAAAATAGTATAAATAGAAGCCGAGTTCTTCACGGTAAGCCTTAATTCTGTCCCTTTCCCCGCTGGGGAATATCGAAAAATCCCTTTTTAGTGTATATTCTGTTGACGTCACCTATTAAAACGCAATTAAAAACGCAAAAAACCGCATGTAAAATAGTATAAATAGAAGCCGAGTTCTTCACGGTAAGCCTTAATTCTGTCCCTTTCCCCGCTGGGGAATATCGAAAAATCCCTTTTTAGTGTATATTCTGTTGACGTCACCTATTAAAACGCAATTAAAAACGCAAAAAACCGCATGTAAAATAGTATAAATAGAAGCCGAGTTCTTCACGGTAAGCCTTAATTCTGTCCCTTTCCCCGCTGGGGAATATCGAAAAATCCCTTTTTTAGTGTATATTCTGTTGACGTCACTTATTAAAACGCAATTAAAAACGCAAAAAACCGCATGTAAAATAGTATAATAAAAGCCGAGTTCTTCACAGTAAGCCTTAATTCTGTCCCTCTCCTTCGCAAGGGAATATCGAAAAATACCTTTTTAGTGTATATTCTGTTGACGTACCCTATTAAAACGCAATCAAACACACGTCTAAAATAGTATAATAAAAGTTGAGTTCTTCACAGTAAGCCTTAATCCTGTCCCTCTCCCCCGCAAGGAAATATCGAAAAATCTCTTTTTAGTATATATTCTGTTGACGTAACCTATTAAAACGCAATTAAAAACGCAAAAAACGCATGCAAAATAGTATAAATAGAAGCCGAGTTCTTCACAGTAAGCGTTAATCCTGTCCCTCTCCCCCCAGTGGGGGAATTTCGACATGTGTATTATATAAAAACACGTGCGTATTCGAATGCAACGTAGTGTCAAAATTTCAAAGGAATCGGTAGGAACAAACGAACGTTATATTTTATTTATATAGATAGATAGAAAATGATCTGGTTTAGTCCGTTCTCACAGAAAAACAATGCCTCACAGAGAAGCAAACTTAGGTCGTCGGAAGTTAGCGCCATCTGTTGGACATAAAAGCCTTAATCCATATATAAATATATTTTTGAAGGGGGGAAATGGTGGTCTTCACATATGCCAGAAACCTTTGTGGGAGTGTATTAAACAACTTCCCAAAGTTTCATGGCAATCGGATAAATGGTATGGTAATGCATGAAGGACAAACACACACACACACACACACAGACATACATTCATTTTTATATATATAGATTATGAGCATTATACATCGTTTGTACTTTCATAAAATCAAATAACTTACAATGAAATATTTTAAATGTAAAAATTCTATGCGAAAGTTTCACCTGTAACCATCTACCACTTTCCGAGAGATGAAAAATATCACATTACTTTCTTTGAAGTTCTTATCCGAAACATGTGAAAAATCCGAAGTTTATTTCGGATGAGGGAAATGAGGAATATAATTTTCCTTTTATTCAAAGTGTTTTCTCTTCATATGTTTTTTCAGATAACATTGAACTTTAAACCTATCGTCACAAATGGCGCAGCGGTAAGATCTTTTATTATTGTGGTGAACAGCATTGTGTTTATTAAGACGAGATTGATATTCAAACCCTTTCTTGCAGATATTACAAAAATAAGGAAATTCTTTACATTTTCCTTTCTGATGAAATTCTAAACCCTTCTTACATTTAAATTTCTTTCTGCAAATTTTGCACTCGAACGGGAATATTTCATCGTGACATTTTTGATGTCTGTATAAACTACATTTGTGTTTAAAACTTTTCTCACAAATATTGCAACGATGAAGTTTTTCTGTGGTGTGAGATACTAAATGACACATTAGAGCATCTTTATATTTATATTTATTTTCACAAATGGCGCAAGAGAATGGTGTTTCTTCGGAATGTCTACCTTTATGTCTCTTATACACTCTTTTAGTCATAAAATCTTTTTTGCAAATTTCACACTTAAACCGTTTCTTGTAAAAGTGATATTTACAATGTAATATAAAAAGATTTGTCGTTTTATAACTCTTACCACAAAGGTTACAAGTGTGAATCCTCAGGGGTTTCTTCCTCTTCTTCTTCCTCTTCTTTGAGCAACTTTCCTGGAGATTTTCTGACTGTATCGTAGATGAATTAGGAGGTTTTGTTACTTCTTTATGTCGAATGCCGTGTTTCGTTACATGCTTCTTCAATGTATCTTCTGAGAAAAGCGGTTCTTTGCACACACGACACGAAAATGGTGTACTCTTAATGTGCATGAAAAGATGACGCTTCAAAACAATATTGTTTGTAAAATATCTCAGACACATTGCACACTGATGCTTTCTTTCAGTTATATACTTTTTACAAATATATTTCTCTGTGTGAGAAATTGCAGAAAGTTTTTTCTAGTAGATGTAAGTCTGTATTTTCTCAAGCTTTCTCTCCTGTTATAAGCGTTATCAACATTGGATGAAAAATCATTACATCCTGTAAAAATTAAAATTATTATAATAATTTTTATAAATCGAACATTTTCTTAAACACAATATTTGTTATTTTCCTTAAAATTATATAATTTTTTTTTATAATAAAATTTCAACAGATGACGCCACTGCATTATTATTAATAGTATAGAAGTTATTTTTTAAAGTAAATGCTAATAAAAACCGGGAAAGTTAAGCAACTTGTTGCTAGATTTTTTTTAATATAAAAGAATGCAGATCTTCAACGCTGTGTTTATTCGTGAGTAAACTATCAAAACTTGTGAGTTCACTATTAACTAAAAAAGATTAAGAATTACGAATCTAAACCATGGGTAGGGAACGTGTAGCCATTTATGTTTTCTATTGTGATGTCATTTATAAAATATTTAATAAATCATATATTTATAAGTTAGTAGTAAAATTAGACAGGGGCAAGACACTACTAATTTGAGGCGGAGAGCATATATTTTAAATTAAATAAATTAAAATATAACTTACTTTTTTCGTAATCTTTAAAGGTTTGATTCTCATCATCTTTTACTGCACAGAGTCTTTTGATACAAACCTGTATTTGGAAAGGAAAATATTAATGTTAAGTATTTTCAAAAAGTAAAATGAATTTTGACTACTTTATAAAACAAAATACTAGTTAAAAAATAATTATTATTGGATGAATTTTACCAACTTGTTGTAACTCAGTCTCACAAAAGTTTCACGGAGTTTACCTGGAAGTCTAAGTACTGGAGTGTAGTGCTCCCGGTAAGGTGAAATTCGGTCTACGTAAGTGCACAGAACTAGTGTGCTTTATGACAATTATGAAAGGATGAGACATCAAATAGCCAAAGCCAAAGCCAAAGCCAAAGCCATTTGGTGCCTCCTCCAGGTAAGTGTTCCTACTCACTTTCTCCCTCTCTCACCCCCACTAGTAACGCCTCTAACTTCTTATCAAACCTGAAATTGTTGTTATTTTTTGTTTTAAGAATTAGCGAAGGAATAACCGTTATAAAGATCTAATTTAAATTTTCTTTTTTGTATATTATAACCTTGACGATAGCAATAATATCGATAATAAAACTATAACTTAGTATAAAATTTCTTTTATAAATCAAACAGCCCATCGAACACGATAAAAGTAAAGGACGTTAACATGCGCTCGAAGGATTTCTAACTGAAGCCTCCTAATTTAATGAATGTTAGATAATAATCGGCATTATCTAGCTCTCAACACTGTGGGGTCTGGTTGAAATCATAATAAGCATATGAAAACTGATTTGCTAATGACGCAAAATGGATAATTATTAGTGTCGAAAAATACACCATTAAGTTTTGTCATCATTTTGCCATTATATGGTACACTTTAATATTTAAATATATTTGTGGGTAGGCTACGTACTTTAAGCGAAAAATTAATAATTTTAAATGAAATTCGTGAGATTTATTAGCAATATGATCTATAGAAAAATCACTGTCTAGTTTATTTTATATACAATTTTACCCTAGAAAATAGCATACAGTGGAGTGGATTAGCACATTTATCTGTCCATTAATTCATCGCAATGTTAAAAGATGAGAATTTGTAAATAAAAGCAGACTTCCATTTGTGAAATCACTTTTTAACTGGAGGTTCCCATCCAAGTCTATAACTATACATGGGAGGCATTCCGATTTATCTCAGGAATCGCTTTTACAAAAATCAATAGATAACTTTATTTTTATGTTTAAACTTGATTAGATTAAAAACTAACAAGTAAATTTACAATAGTAATTATATCATCGAAACAATTGGCGCGTGGTTTAGTAAGGCTGAGTTTATGTAGACGTGAGAAATGGAAGAGGTCACATATCTGTTGTCCTTGTTTCCATTCCAGCATTCATGCAAAAGAGGAAAGAATTTTACAACGAAATAGTGTTAAAGAAAAATAAAACGAAACTATTCTATTAACATTTTTTTCCTTTCATTTGTGATTCTGATGCTCTGATTTTCTGCAGCTTCTCGGATCATTTCCTTTACGTTCGACAGATTCTCGGCGTTGTCCATTGTAGCCATTTTATTGTAGTCATTGCGCGGAAGTAAAGTTGCGAACTACTGCATCTCCAACTCGGGAGAAAAAAAAAATTTGAAAAATTTCAACCTGTTGAACTTTCTCTAAAGAAACTGGTTCATTTCCGTTTTCTTTTTCTGCATAAACTGCTTTGCGAGTGAGAATTCTGATCCCAAAAGAACTCTTTCGCTTGTTTTCCCCTCTTTTCGCCTGTGTATAAACGCAGCATTATATAAAATAAATACAGTAGATTATATATAAATATATGGACTTCTATTTTCCTCACCGATTTTGTATATCTACGGATACAATAGTGTCTCGCGTCAAATATATCTGAACACATACCTTCGGCAAAAGTTTAAGAATTAGCAGGACTATAATTTAATTTATATATGTGGTCAATCGTATTTATTTGGCAATATTTCATCTTAATAAAGTACACATTCGACTTCAGATGCATTCACTTTGATTAACCACTTCGAAAACAAAAAAAAAAAAAAAAAATCTATATGAACTCATACTCTATAACAGGAGCGGCGAACCTATGGCACGAAACACATCATTCAATTTCGATTTAATTATGATTTTATATTAGTGGTATTGAGCTACATTTTCAACCGGTTATTCAGAAAACAGTTAATATTAAAATTTCACTTATAATGCGTAAAATATTTTAAAATTAGTATTACTTACCATTACCTGTTTATTATCATCTGGGAAATGAACCACTTCCTTACAATCTTCAGTTTTTACTTCAATTTTCAATTTTTTCAAAACAACTTCACATTCTGATTTTATGCCATGTTTTACATCATAATTCTCTTTTACTTCTTCTTTCTTGATTTCTGTAGTGAAATTTAGATATTTTTTGTGTTAAAATATACTTAGAAACAACTTTAAATATAAAATATAACTGAGTATATTTTCAGTAATTAATATGATAATATATGATTACATGTTTTATTACATCACTTATTTCTTCTTCACATCACTTCTTAAACGCCAAAAACTAGTTATGGGGCACTGCCTATAAGTATGATGTGTGATACAAATCATTATAAGTAGGATTATATTATAAAATGAAAACAAGTTTCTAATCGAGATGAGTTGATGAAAATGATGATGATGCTGATGATGATGATGCTGATGATGATGATGATAATAATAATAATAATAATAACTCTCCCGTGGTCACCACCTGGTCGTGGTCAGAAAGTCCAGTAATTTTACTGATCCATAGGGCAATGCAGGCTGGAGCACAAGCTCCCGGTAGGGACACCCATGCCAGTAAAATCTACGGAGAGAAATGAAGCTAATAGTGACCACACCCACATTCTGTGGAGATATTTATTATGGTAATAACCAGATCAAAGTGTGATACCGGCTAGAACGTCGCCCGGGTTAACAAGGTCCGTGGTTTAGGCAGAGGCTCACGTTCGAAAAATAGGCCACAGTCTCCCTTGGTTACCGGTGGCGAAAGCAGCACCGGCCCAAGCATGGCTACAGCAATGCCCTCAACAGATGTGAGGAACCAACCTAGCCTTGGTGTTTCTGTGGCAATGCATCCACAGATCACAAAGGCTGGAAAACCACGCCAACGGATGAAATGGACAGTAGAAATGAATAAGTTTATCATCCGTACTTACTACACGATCACAAAACTCGTAACAAACATGACAGCATACAGACAACAACTACACCATAGATTCACACAACAGTATCTTCATCTCACAGTCACCGAACAAAAGGGTTGTTGATCAAAAAAGAACAATTATACACAACAACCTTATTTCACAAACAACACTTGAACTTATCAAACAACAGGTTGCTGATCGAATACATCGACAGACAGAAACATCTAACATTAATGAAGATCACGTAACCTGTCAGGATAATCCAGCAACAAGCATTGATAATAACACACATACAACAGTTACACTGATAAGAACAGATTTAAAAGCCTTTTATTGGAATTCAAAATTTAAATATTTACAGGAGTATTTGAGATTAGAAATGGTAAGCGCGACGACACGGGCTCAGGGCCAGCCAAACTGTACAAAGTGTCTTGCGCGGAACAAGGGCACAAAGCCAGCTTGCAAAGAAGAATGTACAGGAGTATGTGACAAGGTAAATGATAAGCGCGACGACACGGGCTCAGAGCCAGCCGAACTATACAGAGTGTCTTGCGCGAAACAAGGGCACAGAGCCAGCTTGTAGAAGAGAATGTACATAACACAAAGGGGTATATTACAAAGAGTTAGTCCATGTGTAGAACCGCAGCAAAGAGATGGTAGTTAGTTCCTGTTAGCAGGGACATTGTTGGGTCTCCTGGGTTGGTATGGTGGGTTGCTGCTACCGGTGACGTGGTTAATGTATATTTCCCGGCTGTAGCGGATGTTGTCGCTCACCATCAGTTTCTTCATCAACTTGGCGTAGTTTCGACCAATGGCGAGCCGTCCAAGTACTGCTTCGTTTGCCGGATCATAGCCTCCCAGTGCACCGACGATAAATGCGTCAATATAGGTGTCGAATCCTTTGGCTCGGAAGTGGTCAGCAATGTCGGAATACTTACTTATTTTTTCCGCACGAGCTAAGGCAAAAGCTTCCTCGCCATTTTCAAATGGTGTGGCTACATCGATGATAGTAGCTGTTTTAGCTGTTTCGTTGATAATGGCAAGATCCGGGCGGCAGTTACGTGATATTTCCGGGATACGCTGGTTAATGTAGACACATGCAGTGCCTTTGTCAGTGGCGTTGACAAGCCTTTGAAGGATGTTATTGTGACGTCTTGCCACTGCAGCGAGGTTGTTAGGACAATGGCACAGGACGTGTGGGAGAGTTTCGTTAGGATAGTTGCATCTCCGGCAGTTCTTCCTGGTGTTGCCAAATCTTTTGTGACCCCGAAGGGGGACGACGCTAAGTCTCGCACGATGGATGAACCTCCAATCTGCAAAATGAGTAAACTTACCTTCTTTAAGGAAGTGGTTACTCTCCCAGTTGGAGGCTGTTGCTCTAAACACCTTTCCTTGATCTGGTTTCTGTTGGAGGGATTGGAGGTGTTTCAGGCGGATGAGGCCGTTGAGGTTCCGGGAGCAGGTGGATTTCCTGACCGGATTGCCGCCGATGGTGAGGATGGGTGAGTCTTCTCCTGGGATCCACTCGATAGGCATCCACTTTCGGAGTCTTCGGCAGGCGGCTCGAAGTCTAGTCCACATGGAGCGTATGTCTGTAGGTTTTGAGCCAAAGTCGCCTTCCATGGTACCATTAAGGTACACACAGTTGTCTGCCGTGGTGGGATCTCTCCCTATTCTCTTACGGACAACCGCAGAGAGAGTGTTGGTGGCGGTGGCTCGAACGTTGGCGTCTCTGGAATCCAGAAGGCGAACGGCGTGTGTTACCTGTGCTACGTCGACCAGGGTGTTGCATGGGAGCAGGTTTGCTCCACCCATGGAATGTGAAAGGTATAGGATTTCAGGGCTGGCACGGAGGGGGAGGTTGAGCCACTTGCGAGCAGACCGTTTGATTGCCTTGTCGATACTGTCCATGGATTTTTTGGATGTCGTGCCCAGTGACAGGTGGAAGATCAGCCTGGGGATCAGGAACGTGTTCACCGCGTCGATCCGTTGCCAAGGGGCCAGCTTGGAGGCATTTATCTTGTCTAGGTGTTGGAGAATGGTGTTGGCGAGGTTCGGGCTCGTCCAACCAGTTGCAAATCCCGTAGGGACGCCCAGGTGGTTGTAGAGATCGTCCGGACCTAGAATGGGAATATGCTTACCTTGGATGTGGTAGCGAATGTTGCCCGTGGTGTGTGCTTTGCCGTCCACAGAGAGGGAGGCGCACTTTTTAGGGTTGAAGGAGACCCCTGCCCATTTGGCCCAGCTAGACATAAGCTGTAGTTGATCAGTTAGTCCTTGTTGTGAGTCGCTGATTAGAGTAACATCGTCGGCGTATGCAAGTACGTCAAACTTACAGCCGTGGAGGTTGTACCCCGCGTCGATGGTGTTGGTAAGGCGGATGCCCACTTCCAGCGCAATGTTGAATAAAATAGGGCTGATGGGGCAGCCCTGCCGGACTCCAGCAAGTATTGGAATGGGTTCCAGGTAGCCCGAGGACGACCTGATACGAGTGGCTCCTCCAGAGTAAAGAAGGGAGATGGTATCTATCGAGTTTGGATGCAGCCCAATCCATTTCAGGCTTTTCCATAAGGTCTCATGTGGTATTGACCCAAAGGCGTTACATAGGTCCAGCCAGGCGACGTGGCAAGAGCGGCGAGTACGCCGGGCGTCTTGGATTATGGACTGCAGGATGTAGTTATGGTCCTGACACCCCTCATAGTGGACGAATCCCTTCTGAGCGGGTGACAGGCGGTCGTTGACCTCGCACCATTTCAGAAGACGGTTTGCCAGACAAGCGGTGTACAATTTACCCAGAGTGCAGGATAAGGAAATTGGTCTCCAATTGCTGATGTCTTCATAGGGACCTTTTTTGTAAGCCAGAATTGTGGTGGAGAGGCGCCAGGAGTATGGGATGTGGGCTGTGCGCTTAACAGCGTTGAAGACAGCTGCCAGGATGCTGCCGCTGGGGTCAAGTCGTCGCCAGTGATTGTATCTGATGCCGTCAGGTCCCGGAGCGGTGTTGCGGCCACGACGGAGACGGTCTGCGACTTCGGCTGGAGTGAAGAGGGGGCTCAGCGGGTCGTTGTCAGTGGTGTGGAGGTCGAGGCTTGGTAGCGGCGGTGGGTCCGGACTGGGTGGAGGAGCACCTAGAACAGATCTAAAGTGATTTAGAATTGTCTCGTCAGGGATATCACAGTATCTTGTGCCTTCACCCGTGACGGCTGCGAAAGCTCTCTTCTTATTTGAGCGGTACAGCTTTTGGATGGCACTGGCGTCCTGTGCAACGGAGTCAGGCCGAGGTTGTCGACTGGGAGTATAACGACGGTTTAAATCGATTGGTTCGACGTTGCAGATGTTGTAGACTAGGTTGGTTAAGTCCATAAGCATGACTTCCAACATGTCCTCGTCGAGGGCAGAGTCAAATCTGGTGACCCATGTCGTTATCCAGGCGGGGACGGTGACCACTGCTTGGCTCTCGTTGACCGATGTTGGAATCGTTGGTGAGGATCTGCTGTTGCTGGCGACCGGGTTGACTTGAGTAGACCTAAGGGGAGAGAAAGAGCAAGGGACGAACGCTGGACGAGCGGGAGGTGGTGAAGGACCGGACCAGATGTCGGAGCGTTCTAAGACGACCCTTGGCTGCAAGCTACCCATTTGGGTATCCCTTGGAGGTGGACTGGCATTCGTAGACCTTGCTGTAGAGGTGTCCGGACTCGGGTTGGCAGTATTAGGAGTGGTGGGCCGGACTTGGCTGCTGGTGGCAGTGCCTAGATTTTGGCAGATTGAGTTCCCGAGTTGTGAGGACGGACTGTCTTGATGCTCAGGTGGAGAAGGAGCCATGATGGATCTAGTACGTCGCCTTGGGCGCGTGTTGGTAGAGCATGGCGGTGAGTCGTTAGACGGAGAGCCAGGAGACGAGTCGCTGTCTGTAAGTGGAGTGGGCCTCTTTCGTCGTTTCTTCGGCGAGTATTTTTTCCGTGGGCGGGTCGGGATGCACACCTTTTTCCTGTCAGCTGGAAGCGGCGGGGGTGGAGGAGCAGCGGCAATGCTGTTACGGCAGACCTCAGAGCGTTGCTGATGTAGTTTCATCTGCTTAAGGAGGTTGAGGACCAGACCGCAAGCGCGGCACTCGAACGCCAGGGTGGTACCGTGTACATGCTTTAAATGCTTCACAAGCCCTGCATGGTCCGAATAGTCCCTAGGAATCGGGAGGCACAGCTGACAACCGTGCGGAGGGTGAAGAGGAACCAAGACGGTGATTAGTGGCGATGCTCTCGGTGAGGCTGCCATGACCAAATGTGCAGACGAAAGACAGAGGGAAGGGGGATGAAGAAGCCTCCTGGGGCGCTCAGAGCGGCCAACCAAAGGAGAGGCAGGGAGGTGAAGAACAGACTAGAGGAAGTGCTAGACTTCCGCTAGTTGGAGTGGACTAGTGCGTCTGCCCGCTTAAGGCTGGCAGAGCGATAGAACAGTTTTGCCGGTCAAGCAGCGAATACACGGTGCGTTTAAACCGTGCAGGCCGCTCTTCCGGCGGAAGTAAGAAGAGGGAAGGACAGAGAAAAATACAAAACAACTTACCTACGATCCGGGGAGCTGGAGGCTCGAAGTCCGGTCGGCATCCGAATGAGCGGGTAGATCAGTTGATTAACCAAGATTAATCAAGCTGATAAGAACAGATACTACACATTTGATCTTAGCCATAAGGCCGAGAAGCGATACTACAGACACTTCCTCATCCATCACTGATAACATAGACATAGATTTAGTTAATACACTCTCACTTATATTTTAGGAAACACTCACTAAATATACCGGTACAGATCCCACACAAAGACCACGAATACCAAAAATCAACACGTCAAAGGAAGTAGAAAAAACACTAAATTATGTAAACACTCACTTACTCCCACACTATATTCATTCAAATTCTACACTCTCAGACATTCATACATTAGTTTATGCTTGGGCAGTCACAGTAGTGACACACCATGGCCTGAAAGTACAATTTCAGACAAATACACAGAAAACACAATTCTATCACAAGCTGCATGGCAGAGAAGAATAGAAACACAAATAAATGACATCAGACAGCAATTAGGCAGGCTGGCACAATACACTAAAAACAACATAACACCCAAATTAAGGAAGCAGCTCAAAAACATTTTCAAGAAAATAAAAACACACACAAAACATGAACATCACAACACACGCATTACAGAATACATTGATACTAGGGATTGCAATCCAGCAGTGTTTTCAATCCAGCTGGATTTTTGCTGGACCAGCATCATTCCAGCTGGATCCAGCGCAGATGTATTTTTGGTGCAATAAAGTGTTATCTATCTATCTATCTATATATCTATTCAGCAATTTATGGTTTTTTTTAAAGAAAATAAAACATTTTTTAAAAATACTTAAGAAACTTTTATTATTTAGACTGGTCACTATAAATCAGTAAAACTTCTTACACATGTAGGTAGTAAACTTAACTTTGGTTCGGTTTAACACTCGAGATAGAGATAATTAAATGTTTAGTTAGATTATAATTATAATGTAATATTTAAGTTAAATAATAGCAAAGGTAATTCTACTGATTAATTTATATTAATATATTATAATAATGTAAGGACGGATAATCAGTGGTTAAGTGGCTATCAGTCTTACCAGTTTTTTTATATAGGCTCTACATATCAGTTTGTTGTTATTTATAACTAATTTAATTATTCGTGTTTGTAAAGTAGTGAGTAAGTAATTAGTAGTAGTCTAGTAGTTAGCTATTATTATCACAATCATGAATCACATACATTCATATCATCATATGTCTAAGATGTTGATACTCATTAATTTAAGTAACTATTTAACTAACTAGGTAGTCTCAGTTTCTCGCTAATTTTCACATTAAAATTGCCTAGTCTAGCCCACTAACCACTTATAGAATAAAAGTTAAAAATTCTAACTTAATAGAATTAGAGTAGAAGTTATAAAATATTAGTCTTGTCTTGAATAAAATATTTTAAAGGATTAAATAAAATTAAATCAATCACTTCTGTTATTTTTTTAACTTTTCTGGAAGTAGGATCTCGAGAAACAAATGGTATCGATAGTGTTGTCTCCAAACTTACTTCTTAATGAACTGCATATATATCCCGCTGCGGAGAAGGCCCTTTCTGCCTCTACGTTAGTTGGTTTCAGGGTCATCAAATAATCATAAATCGTTCCGTCACGTGATTTATTGACGTCACAACTGACCGTAAATTAGAATTATGCACCAGGACTAGGAGAGGAGTTACTTATTTTATTTAGCGCGAAGACACTTTATTTAGCGAGAGCAGAAAGTCAACTAGCAATTACATCAGCAGAGGCAAAAGGGCGGACAGTGAGGTGTAGAGAGGGGTGTAGCACGTGCCGCATTGAACGGCGACGTCACTCTCGCCGCCGAGCGATAGCGCACGTAGCAAAGCGGCAACGCCGACAACGTAGACTTTTGCGCCATTATTTGGAAAGTTAATTGAGTATTGCGGATCCGCAGCGCTGGATCCAGCACCAGGTGCTGGATCCAGCAGGCCGAAGATTGCGTTGGATCCAGCTGGATTGCTGGATGAGAGATCCAGCAATTGCAATCCCTAATTGATACACTAAAACAAAAACTTGCTGCCAAAGCACGTAGACTCAAACGATACAAAACATGTACACTACGAAAACCACAAAATAAATTATTTACAAACAATGAAAAACTCTTTTACAGACAAATTAATAACAAAGCAAACACTGATACACAGCACAGTGGAACACCAACAGAAAAAGAACTCACAACTTATTGGTCTTCTCTTTGGTCCAGTGCTGTCACGCACAATGCTGATGCAGGCTAGATCGAGGAGGAGAACAGAAACTTGCACAACATACCAACTATGCCCTGTGCTGAAATAAACATACATGATTTCCAATACACTGTTAACAGAACACACAACTGGAAGACACCTGGTGTAGACAACATTCACAATTTCTGGTACAAAAAGTTTACATCACTGCACCAGGAACTAGCTAAATACCTAACAGATCATCATCATCAATCCACAAGACATGCCAAATTTTCTTACTCAGGTCATCACCTACATGAAACCTAAAAACAACAATACCACAGACCCCACACAATACAGACCAATTATATGTCTTCCAACACTGTACAAATTATTGACATCCTGTATCGCAAACAAAATATACAAACATATTGAAGAACACGACATTCTAACAGAACAACAAAAAGGTTGCCGTAGAAATCACAAGGGATGCAAAGAACAGTTACTCATAGATTCAGTCTTCTACGGCAAGCACACAAACAGCACAGTAACATGCACATGAGACATATAGACTACAGAAAAGCATTTGACAGCATTGCACACAGTTGGCTATTACATATTTTACACATGTACAAAATGCATCCATCACTTATTGCATTTTTCCAAAACACTATGTAGCAGTAGAGAACAACACTACATTTCAGGATTCATAACACCTTCATACAAACAAATCAAATATTTATTAGGCGAAGAATTTTTCAAAAAGATTTCCTGAGTCCTTTCTGGTTCAGCCTAGCCTTGAATCCATTATCCAACATGTTAAACAACACACGCAATATGGTTACAATATCAGACATGAAAAAACAACACAGTTTACACTGTCACATCTCATGTACATGGATGACATAAAACTTTATGCATCCACACAAAAACGACTTCATCAACTCCTACAAATCACACATTGATACACCAAGGACATACAAATGGAATTTGCGCTAGATAAATGCAAAACACTTCACATAGAAAAAAGAATCTTGAAGAAAGAAGATTTTGCACTTGGAAATGGAGACCATGGAAGAGGGCGAGTTCTACAAGTATTTAGGATTCCAACAGGCCAAACTAACAGAACATACACAAATAAAGCAAAGATTAATTAAAGAATACCAAAGTAGGTTAAATGCTATTCTCAGAACAGAGTTAAATGCAAAACACACAGTTAAAGCAATAAACACATATGTCATCCCAGTACTCACATATTCTTTTGGAGTTATACATTGGACTCACACAGATCTTGAGCAACTCCAAAGGAAAACAAGAACAACACTTACTAAGCATAAACAACATCATCCTAAATCTGCCACAGAAAGATTAACCCTTCCACGTAAAGATGGCGGACGTGGCCTGATTGACATAGTTAACCTTCACTACAAACAAATACAGTCACTGCGAGAGTTTTTCTACAAAAAACAAGAAACATCACAATTACATAAAGCAGTAACTCTAGCAGACTCAAATAACACACCATTAAACTTACACTCACATCATATGGACACAACAAAACATATAAAACGCATAGACACCATTAAGCAATCGTGGGCTCGAAAAGCACTCCATGGCAGGCATTTTTATGATCTCGCCCAGGATTTTGTTGACAAAACTGCATCAAACAGCTGGTTAGCTGGGGGATGCCTCTTTCAGACGGAATGATTTATGATCGCCATACAGGATCAGGTCATAAATACTAAAAACTACAGAAAACACATACTCAAAGATACAACACTTACAAATGACACATGCAGAAAATGTCACATCATGCCAGAAACTATACACCACATCACCTCTGGTTGTAAGCTCTTGGCACAGACGGATTATTTACATAGACATAATCAAGTAGCAAATATAATACACCAAAAGCTTGCAAAGAAACACAAATTAGTAGACATCCACGAACCATACTACAAATACATTCTACAGACAGTATTGGAAAACAACACGCACAAAATGTACTACGACAGAGCCATAATCACAGATAAAGCAATTTACCACAACAGACCAGACATCACACTCATTGACAAACACAATAAAATCACATACATTATAGACATATTCATTCCAAACACTCACAATATACAAAACGCATGCACTGAAAAAATTAGCAAGTACACAGAACTCGCACAGAAAATAAGGCATGTGTGGAGGATGAATAGGGTGCTTATTGTACCTGTTGTTCTCTCCTCTACAGGTGTGATACCACACACACTACACAAAAGCCTGGGCACATCACAATTGAATAGAAACACAGATTCATCACACTACAGAAGGCCACTATATTGAATACATATCATATTGTGAGAAAATTCTTGAATACAGACACACACACTTATACACTTCTTTAATTTCTGTTTTGGTTACTACGCCTTGACTTTCGTCCGGCATAGTACACAGCCACCGGTGTTAACCGAGTATATCTCACTTAACCCAACATAATAATAATAATAATCGCAGAGCCCAAACGGTTAGCAGTTGAAATTTAGTAAACAATTTTATTCCAGTAAGTTAATTCTCCATAATGAAAAATTTTGATTTTTTCATTTTATAGGTTATATCATTTTTCATTTTTTACGTTACTCAAATAAAAAGTCTTTCTAAATACTAAAGAATTATTCAGTTAAAATTCAACAATGATTTTAATCACTTTTTCTATTAGATAATTAATAAATAAAATAGTGAAAACGAAATTTAGCATAAATTTGACCCTAATTTTATAATAGACTTGAGATGGATTAATGATAATAATATTAAGCGCAGAGCGCAAACGGTTAGGAGTGAAATATTGAAATTTGAAATACAGTTAGGGTACGTCATGAGTATGTACTGTACAGTCTAGGCCACTGACGTTGACGCCAGGTAGATTTTACGAAATTGCCCCCCCCTCCGCGAGAAAGAGAGAGCGAGTTAAGGATTACCCTGAACTCGGACTCTATTCTACTAATTTAGATGCGGATTTTTGTGTTTTTGCAGAAAATCGAATATATTTTTAGACCATTTAAAAATTTTTTAATTAGTTTCGCAATAGGGCAAACCTAATTCCTGCATCCAGCGAAAACCGAATAACATCGGCTATAATCAAATAATCTTAACCTTCGCTAACGTTACTTTTTGCCGGAGAAACTCTGGGCTTATCTGGTAGTTATTAGATAAACCAGTAGCGAGTGCTTAATTAACTTTCCCGGAAACATTTAAAACTACAAGTGGAGAAATCTATTACAACATTTTATTTAAAACATTTTTAACTATTATAAAATAACTAAAAGCTTAATTTTCAGGGTAAGGATAATTTCATAAAATCTTCTAAATACAGCTGACCCTTAATAATCCGACGCTTTTGTAATCCGACATGCTCAGTAGTCCGACGCACCTCCCGTCAAGGTTACCGTAGTCCCCGTCCCGTTACGTGTCTGCTTGCACAGAAGGATGTCGCGACATGAATCTGCCCGCCTAATTCCTACACGATGACACATTTCTTGTGTTTTCCGTGAGCGGTTCTGTACGTACTGTATTATTTATGCCTATACATACTGTATGTATATACATTTATTGGCTTCAATATTTCTTTTAATAAACATGTTTTAGTTAACCGAAATGGGTGTTTCATTTCCATATTAACCTAGGCAGCATTTTACTCATAAAATGTAAAAATATTGTAGGCTACTGCTAGCAAAACAATGCCAAATATGTAATCACTTTCGGTAATCCGGACACTTTTGGTAATCCGACACCCCTTTGGTCCCATACCTGTCGAATTATCAAGGGTCAGCTGTACTAATAACGAGTTAAAACGTTATTAAGTCAGACCCTATTAAAGATATACTCGACCCTCATTATGTTTCCAACCCTCGACCTTTGATCACCAAAATTTAAGAGCATCGATCGCCCTAGAAAACTAAACTTTCTTCTAAATTTTAGAAAACTTCGACAAAAAGCAGAGGAGTTATCAAACTTCAAAGAGGATGAACGAAAACGTGCCTTTCCACATACAATACATTTATGCATACAAAAAATTCCCGAATGTTTTCGCATTTCTCGACGTTTCAAAATGTAAAAATCTTGGGAGTGATTGTTTGATCGATCGTCATACTTTTCCTGTTTTATCTAACAGCCCAGAAAGTAAGGCTTAGTTAAAGTGATATTATATTCTACGTAATTATTTTACTTTTTGTCCGATTTCACTGAAAATTTAAAAAATACTTTATCCAAAAAATAATGTTTTACGAAGAAACATTTTTTTTTTGATATGGGTATATGTATCGTCTCAACACGTTAATTGAATTCGTGTAACTAGAATCAGACGTAACAGTTTGTATTCATCGTCCACATTTTCAGTTAAATAATCATTGATTTTATAAGTTTTTTAATAGAAAATCACAACCATTACATTTTGTAATTTATATTTGTGGATGTTGTAGAATATAACAAAAAAGTTATGTTAATCAATCAACGTTCAATCTTCTGGTGTTTTAAATTTATCGACGTTCTGAGCACAAAAATATAAAACAACTTACAATATTTTATTTGTCGTCGTTTATTTTGTATTATATTTCAGAATAGTTTAACTAAAATTAGGTACTAATAATTTTATATATAGGTCATTAACGCTATTATATTTTGGGTATCAAAATTCAAAATTTTGATAAGACAGCATCATTTGACATACCAGGGATGCAGTTAGACTTAAGCCTGGACTCCACATTACCGGAATCCAGATATCATAAAATTAATAATCATTATAAATAAATAATCATTAAATTAAAATATATATATATTTATCATAAAATTAAGTATAAGTGCAACCGATTGCCTTATACGATCAGCTCCTTACAAGAGATTCTATGGATGCAATGTGAGGATAATGGGATAAGGCAACGTGACGCCTGGATTATTTGCCAATAAGAAATGCCTCTCGGAAAGACTTTCTATAGGAAATTGTTTCCAATTTACATATCAGATACGTGAATAAAACGTGAAAACTCCACCTGGCCATCGGACGGTTGGTTGGACGGTTAACATGGAATCTTACCGCTCTGTGGATCTGAGTTCGAATCCAGACCGTCGAAAAACCCGAATGGGTGGTCTGTCCGGGAGGCGAGAACGGGATCCTACACGATCCCGTTCTCGCCTCCTTGGCATTGTGGACGTGGCCAAACTCACAATATGATTGTGAAAAAGTTGTCGTGTAGTCGTAGTGAACACAGGGTGGAAGAAGTTTAAAGAAACCGTTGATTAGATGCGAACCCGCAATCAAAACAGCGCTCGGTTGTTTTGTCCACTCGGTCATTCGTTAAACGTAGAATAATTCTTCTCAGAAAAGTTTTGCTTATAAAAACGCATAAAGATCCTCCAGAGCATTTTAAGAATAAACAAAAACAATAAGACGACTCGCAGAGCTAAGACTATTATAGTGGCTCGTATGGTGCCATTATTCTGTTATGGTGCAGCAAATCGTGCAGGAACTTTTTTCTCTGCAGTTCAGTGTTACAGTAGGAAGTTACACTGGCAGAACCATTATTGTTGCCATTGGTGCTGCAATAAGAGCAATTTTTTATTATTATTATCAGTCTTAAAATTTGAATTTTGTAAAAATATACAGTATTGAAACTCGCGCATCTCGAATGCGCGAGTTTCATTTCAGTACTGAATATTTTAATGCATACTTCACTATGCAATTGATGTAGAAGGTTTGTTGTCCTGAAGAATTTTGTTTACTACAAATATGTATCTTCTAATGACGTGAATAAATGATTAAAACTGATTTGAAGTAATGTTTAAATATTAACGATATAAATTCATGTTGTTAACGGTGGTTTGGATTATTAAGAAGTGAGCCATTATATCAAATTTGCAAGAAGATAACTCTGTAGTATACAAGTTCTACCCCCATGTAACTTAGTAATTAAGTAAGTAGAGAACCATTTATATAACGAAACGTGAAGTTTGCATAATTTCTACAAAAATCTCGATAGTAGAAATTAGAATATTATAACTGAAAATAGTACCGACAGGAAAAAATGATTAAAAAATCTAGCAACGAGAGTTGAGTAACTTTCTTGGTTGTTATGAGTTTTTTCTTAAAACATTTACATTATTAAGCATAAAATAAAATAGTGTGTAATGCCATCTATTATCAGAATTTTGTTTAAAAAATGTTTATATTTTTAATAACTATAAAATGGCTAGTTTGTCGATCTTTAATGGACTGATATAAATATGAAAGAAAACACTTGCGGTTTGATAAAAGTTTAATGCGGTTTGCGGGTCGTTACAATATGGCTGACGCCCTTGGCCGTTACTTGGCCGTTACAAAAAACTCTCGTCTCCAAACGTTTTTTAATTATCATTTTTTCTTCTCACAAAAAATACGGTGGCGCTCGAGGCGGCAACATCCCGGCCCGCATTGAAGTAATACTTCAATAAACAATGTTAAACATTAAATTTAAATTTAACAATTACAACAGAAATGACGCGTGTAGGTCACCAAGGAGAATCACATTTTCTTTCTAGATGGATGGTAACAGGCACAATTTTGTTATGCTTCTCTTAAAAACACCTTGAGGGGTTTTCACCAGAACAACTCTCACCTTCCCGTCGGGTCCTTTGATAACTTCCTGTACACGGCCCAGCGACCAACTTCCGGGTGGGAGGTTTTCATCTTTTAAGACGACCATTGAGTCTGGTGTTATATTGTCCTTCTCAAATTGCCACTTATGTCAAGCCTGTAGATTGTTTAGGTAGTCCAATTTCCATTTACGCCATATAACTTGAACAAATTTAGTTAACATTTGCCATTGAGACAAATAGTTATCTGGTTTACTGGTGAGATCTGACTCCGGTAGTCTAGTCAGAGGTCTTCCGATAAGAAAGTGTCCTGGAATTAGAACTTGGAAGTCGCTTGGATCAGAGGACATAGGAGTGAGCGGTCGGCTATTCAAAATTCCTTCTATCTGCGTGGTGATAGTTATAAACTGCTCTATAGTTAGATGCGAGTTACCTACGGTTCTTTTTAGGTGATGTTTAAAGGACTTCACTCCTGCTTCCCAAAGGCCACCGAAATTTGGTGATCTGGGCGGTATGAACTTCCAAGTGACCTCCTCGCTGGCGAGATAATCAGCTAAACTGTCAGGAGGTGTTTTTACGTAGTTATGTAGGCGTTTCAACTCCGCACTGGCACCCACAAAATTTGTGGCATTATCTGTCCAAATTGACGCACTTTTACCCCTTCTGCTAAAAAATCTTTTCAAGGTTGCTATCATTGCCTCGGTTGTTAGGTCGGTAACTACTTCAAGGTGAATTGCCCTAGTCACAAGGCAAACGAAGATTGCGACGTAGCACTTCTGATAGGTGCCCTTTCTTTGTCCCTTATATTTAATAAGAAAGGGACCACAAAAATCAATCCCTACATGTTTAAAGGGGGGACTTGGAGTCATTCGCTCCGAAGGAAGATTTCCTAGGATTTGTTCCATGACTTTGGGTTTATTTCTAAAGCAAACGAGGCACTCATGTACCACAATTCTGGCCAGGTTTCTTCCACTTAAAGGCCAGAATTCTTGTCTGACGAGGTAAAGTAAAGTCTGTGCACCAACATGCAAATTTTTCAGATGATAATATCTCATAATCAAGTGGGTTAACTTGTGATTTTTAGGTAGCAGAATTGGAAACTTTTTATCAAATGATAAATTTGAATTGCTCAATCTACCGCCGACTCTCATTAGACCCTGTTTATCTAGAAAGGGATGTAATCTGCTTAATTGACCCTTCGTTAGATTCCTTCCCATTTGCAATGTTTTTATTTCCTCAGCAAAGGCCATTCCTTGTACTTTGCCGATCAAATAAATTTTGGACTCTTGGAGTTCTTTCCTTGATAAAGGGCCAAATCGACGAGTTACGTGTTTTATGTTATGTAGAAACCGGAAAATATAACTAAGTATGCGAATTAATTTGATGTAATTATTACTAAGTTCAAACAGGGTATTGTCAAGGTCAGAGCTTGACACTGACACCAAATTAACATGCGATTGTTTTTTAAGCTCAGATAGATATTTTTCATCGGAGGAAGTGTCGATGGCATATTCATCCTGACGTTGAACGGTTGGTGCTACTTGAGACTGCACTCCACTCCACCATAATTCCATGGATAGTAGATCTTGCGGATTTAAACCCCGAGAAACTACATCTGCAGGATTGGAGTGGGAAGTTATATGTTTCCAGTGGCAGCCTTCAGTAATAGATTGGATCTTTTCCACACGATTCGCAATAAAGGTCTTCAGGCGATATGCGGGAGTGTTGATCCAAGCGATGGCAATAGTTGAATCTGTGTGTAGGATCACTTCAGCTATATCCATTTGCAGACATGAGCGTACTTTTTTGACAAGTTGAGACAGTACTAGACAAGCTGATAGCTCTAATCGAGGGATTGTCATAACCTTAAGAGGAGCGACACGAGATTTACTAGCAATAAGTCGTGTCTTGCCAGTTCCATCTTCCTTTATGCAATGCATGTAAACTACTGCTCCATGAGCTGACTCCGAGGCATCTGCATATCCTAGCAAGACAGCCCTTTGAAGTGGATCTGTTAAAATATATCTAGTGATCTTAAGATCGTCCAGGGCTTTCAAGGACGACACAAAGTTCACCCAATCATAGTTAAGGTTTTCTGGTAGAGTATCCTCCCAGTCGAGCTTACTGAGCCACAGCTTTTGTAGAAAGATCTTTGCTCGAGTTATAACTGGTCCCAGAAGACCCAAGGGGTCATAAAGTCTGGCGATGACACTCAATACTTCTCGTTTTGTATAAAGCAATTTTTCTGGAATCGATACCCTGAATATGAACTGATCTTCAACCGGCTTCCAAATAATGCCTAAGGTTTTTACTGTTGGTTCCGCACTTGAGGAAAAGCAATGTTCCTTATTTTCTGGTGAACTACTGTTCATCAATTTCATTGAATTAGAGTTCCATTTGTGTAGTGTCATTCCACATGTGCTCAACATGTTGCACAACTGAGATTGTAGTTCGAGGGCAGCATCGAAATCTTGCTCACCTGACACAATGTCATCCATGTAGACATCTCGTAATATGGTTTTAGAGGCCAGAGGATATCTTGCTGCTTCATCGTAAGCCAACTGCTTAAGGGTTCTCACTGCCAGAAAGGGAGCACTGGCGGTTCCATAAGTCACAGTTTTCAGTCTGTAGGTGACTGGCATCTCTTCTTCCTCGTTCTTCCAAACAATTCTTAAGAGATCTCGTTGCGAGGGCTCAATTAGAATTTGACGAAACATTTTCTGGATATCTGCTGTAAAAGCGTACTTGTATTTTCGAAATCTTGTCATGATCTCGAAAACATCTTCCTTTACTTCACCTTTCAAGAGATGATCATTTAGACTCAGCCCAGAAGTTGTGGGAGCAGATGCGTTGAAGACTACCCTTAACCTTGTAGTGGTTTTGTCTGGTCTAAACACACCGTGATGCGGAAGGTAGTAACATATATTGTATGCTGTCTGATCAGCGGGAGGTTCCTGCACCCTTTCCATGTGGCCCAAGTCCAAATACTCCTTCATGAAGTTCTGATATAACTCCTTTAATTGTTTGTCCCTTGATAGTCTCTTCCACAATTGATTCAATCTCTTCAATGCTAACTTCCTTGACTCTCCCAAGTTTTGTATTTCCTTGGTTGCCATCTGCACAATGTATCTCCCATCTTCATTACGTCTGTGAGTTCTTTGATAATGATCTTCGCAATACTCTTCTTCTTTACTCATCAAACTTGGAGCCTCTGTAAGAGTTTCTATTTGCCAGAACCTTTGTAAACATTTATCGATTGATTCAGACTCTGATATTAGTCCACAATATTTATCTTGATCATTAGAGTCTGTGGACCCAGTAGCGATGTATCCAAAAACTGTGTTGCGAAATGTTAGGTTATTGTTGCACGATAGACGAATTTGATCGTTCTTGACTATTTCAAAAAATGCTTCAGCTCCAATAAGCATGTCAATCTTGCCTGGTGTAGCAAATCTTGGATCAGCTAACTGACGGGGTATTTCTGTTTTGCTGACGTGTAGAGAGGAAACCGGAAGTAAATCCGTGATCCTTGGCACCACTAAGAACTCTAGCGTCTTAGAAAAGGATCCATTACCGTTTATTATTGTAGCAGGCAGCTTAAACTTGACCGAGGTTTTATTTCCGCTTATACTAGAGACTGTGAGGTCGATTCTTTCTTGCGGTGTGCCCAGACGACTTGCGAAATCTCTAGTTACGATATTTGACATACTGCCCGAGTCCAATACTGCGCGCGCTTGAATGCTGGCTCCGGTAGTATGATTTAAAACCCAAACCATGGCTGTCGAGAGAATTACTGTCTTATTTCCCTTGTCAATACATGATAGTGAGTGAGGTATACTCTCACGAAACTCTATTGCGTCGGGATTAAGATCCTGCTTGGTTGAAATCGGTTTGCTGTCGATCACTGGTGCATTTGAACCAATTATAGCTTGTTTCTCTTGGTGCAGTAATGTATTATGTCGCTTTCGGCATATCTTACAGCAGCTTTTGGAGTTACAATGTGATAACTTATGCCGATCACTTAAGCAATTGAAGCAGAGGTTGTTTTTGGCCACAACATCGTTTCTTTGGGAGACTTCCAACTGTAGAAAAGAATCACAATTGTAAACAGGATGATTCTGCTTACATAAAATGCAACGAGACATAGAATTGTTACATTTCACAAATAAGTTTCTCGGTTTAACTCTATCTTGATTACACCTTGGCTTCACGAACGTGGCCTTATTAATATTTTCTAAAATCTGAGAACGCTTTTCCAAAAATGAAATCAAATTATCTAGCTTAGGAACGTCATTCGAACTAATACTGAACTCGTACTGTTTTAGAGTCTCCTTATCCAGTTTCTGAAGTACAATGTTTAGAATTAAGATATCGGAGAGCTCATTCCTTTCATATCCCAGGACCTTTAGAGCTCGCATATTCCGATTCACAAGATCAATTAAGTTCCTCAAACCCTTTGCTGACTCATAAGCTAGTTTTACAGAGTCCAGAATCGCATTAACATGGGTTTCTACTATTAATTTCTTGTTTTCGTACCTCTCTTGTAACGCTTGAAACAATGAAGCAAATGAATCATTTAACGTTTCTAAACTCTTAGCTTCCCCTATGAGAGCAGCTTTCAAATAATGTAGTTTCTGTTCAGCCGATAGTTGCTCGCTTGACGAAATGATATTATCAAATTGCATTTTAAAGTTACTCCATTCTTCATATCTTCCAGAGAATTTCGGTAGAGGAATCTCTGGTAATTTAATATTAGCGGAGTTATTTCGACCTACGGGGGCCTGACTCACCATAACGACGGACGAATCTGCTTCTAATCGTTTAATACGAGACTGGATCTTAAATTTACAACTTATAATTTTGTCCTCATATTCTTCACTATTGACTATCTCAGTGTCATAGTCAGTTGGGCTAGTAATGAGGCCCTCAATCTCCCCGTTTAACGTTCTCAACGACTCTTCCTTTCGACTAAACTGATCCAATATTTCTAGAAAGGTTTCTGTCTCTCTATCGTCGCTTTCAACTAGACTATCGACTTTACTAATTAATCTCGTCACACTAGCTCTTATCGAAGCGCGTTTTTTCCTTAATTTCTCGAGCTGATCCATTTTAAACTCTCTACCACGTGTAACGGACAAATAAATTCTTCCTACCTTGGATAGGCGACTTAATGAGGTTTGAACTCAATCTTATTTGCTTGCGAAATTGTCTCTTTTCTTCTCATCCGCCTCGACGGACCAGATGTTTGTCGATCTTTAATGGACTGTATAAATATGAAAGAAAACACTTGCGGTTTGATAAAAGTTTAATGCGGTTTGCGGGTCGTTACACAAGAACAAGAAAAAAAAACAATATGGCTGACGCCCTTGGCCGTTACTTGGCCGTTACAAAAAACTCTCGTCTCCAAACGTTTTTTAATTATCATTTTTTCTTCTCACAAAAAATACGGTGGCGCTCGAGGCGGCAACAATGGCAAAGAGCTTAATTTTGAGGTTAGGACTGAGTTTCATAAAAATGAGTAAATGTTAATAACGAATAAAATCTTTATTGAATCTTACCCCTCTTGAGATATATGACCCTCTTTTCTTCTCATCTTTTCTACCTTTCACCACCAAAATTTAATACTATAGCACCAAAGCCCCTAATAGACAATCCACCATGCCAAATTTTGTTTCTTAAACTTTACTTAATGATGAGGCATCAAGCAAAGCACAAGACAACACACACACATATCTGCAAAATTTTTTGCGGTTTTTCTTCACTTTTTGGATTCGGGAAGTCTCAAAACGTGGAAAATTTGTAAAAAGAAGAAGAAAAAAAAACTCAAAGGGTCAAATTTGACACAATTCGAATGTTTTCAAATTCCACATTCTCATGCTTCACCCTGTATAATATTTTAATAATCGGTGATTACAGTCAGAGAAACATATTAAGTTAATGAAAACTCTGTATTGCCTGCAATTTATTTATATATTTCATTTTTTATTCTACACAAATATTACACTTTGCCACTGTGGTTTGAACGGGTTATTTTTCCTTAATAGTAGTGTAAATCTTTGTATTTTTGTATTAATAGAATAACACAATTAGTTAATTTAAATAAAATGTTTGTTTTGGGAACCGCCCTTGAATTACTTATCAATTTTTGAGCCAATTTGTGATCTTCTCGCTTCCTTTTCCGTACAAGAATATACTTTTTGGCAAATTTCCTCGCGTTAATTACTATACAATAGATCTTAAATCCCCCTAGTTATAACTTCAAAGTTACACAACATAAAATAATTAACCCTACATACTGGTGTGTTTCTTACAACGTTACGTTTCATGGAATTAAACTATATAAATTATAATTTTGGTAATATATATAGATGTTTTTAGTTAACTGTAGACTTGTGAATTAGAGTTTTACGTTTATTTATTATCGTGCATAATTTAGTGCTAAAGTTGAAAATTCAAATACTACAAACTATGCTATTGATTAGCCTGCAAAGTTTTATTATATAAAGAATTAAATCATGTAACAGGTAATGAAAATCTGTAATTTTGCAAGTATTTTTCAACGTTGTCGTTACTATGCTCGTTTAAAATAGAATCTGCAGAATAATTCACATCAGTCACGTTTAACATTTATTTTCTGTGGCTAATGAGGATAATCCTGAATAACATGATTCAGTTGCACTAATAACCTGCAATAGTAAAAACTATGTTATAATAATGATAATAATAATAAACAATTATACAATTAAATAAAATTTTTAAAATGTATATATTTAAATATTATTATAACAATTATCAAGTAAGTTGAATGCTGAATTACACATTTAAAAAAAATCAACGAAATTCACTAAATTCTGCCTTACGAAAGCAAGCTTTCACAAGTTACTCGTATTCAGGTAATCACGTGGTAGTACGAACGAAAAACGTCTAATGATGTTATATAAGTTGTTTCAAAAATACCAGTCATAGGACTGCTATATCTGGCAACAAGGATTAAAAGGAACCAAAATAACAACTGTTTTATGTCTACCTAAATAATACTTCTTGATTGACGTGTGAACTTCAAACAGTTAAGATTCGCCATTACAGATAAATATTTCCATCACCCAATAAAAATACTTTACATGTTAACTTAAACCACAGACTGATTTTACATTTTTAACATGAAGAAAAACAGCTAGAGAGTGACTACTGTATAGACATTTCTAAAGTAATATTCAGTATAACTTTTGTTAATAACAGTAAAATACTTTACGTCTTGTATTATATACTATATGCTTTTCGTCTGGAAAAAACACAGAAACTTACTTTAACAACGTAGTTCTTCTTCACAAAGTAAAATCCACCAATAGACATACCAATTGGAGTTTTTGCAAATCTCTTCGCAAAACAAAGCAACTGTAAAAATATAAAATAGCAAAAATAGAGTGATAAATGTTTTGTAAATGAATTTTCTACTACAATTTCTACTGAAGAAATTCTACAGCTTTTATCAAAACTACTGTTTTATTTGTTTTCATTTTCGTATTATTATGTTGGGTTTAGTGGGCTATACTCGGTTGACACCGGTGGCTGTGTACTATGCCGGACCAGAGTCAAGGCATAACAACCAAAACAAAACTAAAATTAAATAAGTATGTTAGTGTCTGTGTCTGTATTCAGGAATTTCCTAACAATGTGGCATGCATTCAATATAGTGGCCGTTTGTAGTGTGATGTATGTACAGCATTTCTATTCAATTGTAATATTCCCAGGCTTTTGTGTAATGTGTGTGGTATCACACCTGTACAGGAGAGAACGACAGGTACAATAAGCCCTCTATCCATCCTCCACAGATGCCTTATTTCCTGGGCGAGTTTTGTCTACTTGCTAATTTTTTCAGTAAATGTGTTTTGTACATTGTGAGTGTTTGGAATGAATATGTCTATAATGTATGTGATTTTATTGTGTTAGTCAATAAGTGTGATGTCTGGTCAAAACAGACCAGACATCACCCTTATCAGTGATTATGGCTCTGTCATAGTATATTTTGTGCGTGTTGTTTTCTAATACTGTCTGTGGAATATATTTGTAGTATGGTTCGTGGATGTCTGCTAATTTGTGTTTCTTTCCAAGCTCTGCTGTCTGTGCCAAGAGCTTGCAACCAGAAGTGATGTGTCGTATAGTTTCTGGCATGATGTGACATTTTCTGAATGTGTTATTTGTGAGTGTTGTATCTTTGAGTATGTGTTTTCTGTAGTTTTTAGTATTTATGTCTTGCTCCTGTATGGGAAACATGAATCCTCCCGTCTTACCAAAAAGAGTTTCCCCGAGATATCCAGCTGTTTGACGCAGTTTTGTCAACAAAATCCTGGACCAGGTCATTGAGATGCCGGCCATGGAGTGCCTCTCGAGCCCACGATTGCTTAATGGTGTCTATGCGTTTTATATGTTGTGTTGTGTCCGTATGATGTGAGTGTAAGTTTAATGGTGTGTTATTCGACTCTGCCAGAGTTACTGCTTTATGTAACTGTGATGTTTTTTGCTTTTTGTAGAAAAACTCTTGCAGTGACCGTATTTGATTGTAGTGAAGGTTAACTATGTCAATCAGGCCACGTCCGCCATCTTTACGTGGAAGGGTTAATCTTTCTGTGATGGATTTAGGATGATGTTGTTTATGCTTAGTAAGTGTTGTTCTTGTTTTCGTTTGGAGTTGCTCAAGATCTGTGTGAGTCCAATATATAACTCCAAAAGAATATGTGAGTACTAAGATGACATACGTGTTTACTTTTTAACTGTGTGTTTTGCATTTAACTCTGTTCTGAGAATAGCATTTAACCTACTTTAGTATTCTTTAATTAATTTTTGCTTTATTTGTATATGTTCTGTTAGTTTGGCCTGTTGGAATCCTAAATACTTGTAGAACTCGCCCTCTTCCATGGATTCAATAAGTCTCCATTTCCAAGTGCAAAATCTTCTTTCTTCAGGATTCTTTTTTCTATGTGAAGTGTTTTGCATTTATCTAGGCCAAATTCCATTTGTATGTCCTTGGTGTATGAATGTGTGATTTGTAGGAGTTGATGAAGTTGTTTTTGTGTGGATGCATAAAGTTTTATGTCATCCATATACATGAGATGTGACAGTGTAAACTGTATTGTTTTTTCATGTCTGATATTGTAACCATATTGCGTGTGTTGTTTAACATGTTGGATAATGGGTTCAAAGCTAGGCTGAACCAGAAAGGACTCAGGAAATCTTTTTGAAAAATTCTTCGCCTAATAAATATTTGATTTGTTTGTATGGAGGTGTTATGAATCCTGAAATGTAGTGTTGTTCTCTACTGCTACATAGTGTTTTGGAAAAATGCAATAAGTGATGGATGCATTTTGTACATGTGTAAAATATGTACACATATTGCGTGTGTTTGTATAATAGCCAACTGTGTGCAATGCTGTCAAATGCTTTTCTGTAGTCTATATAAGCCATGTGTATGTTTCTGTGTTGTTTGTGTGCTTGCCGTAGAATGACTGAATCTATGAGTAACTATTCTTTGCATCCCCTGTGGTTTCTACGATAATCTTTTTGTTGTTCTGTTAGAATGTCGTGTTCTTCAACATGTTTGTATATTTTGTTTGCGATACAGGATGTCAATAATTTGTACAGTGTTGGGAGACATGTAATTGGTCTGTATTGTGTGGGGTCTGTGGTATTGTTGTTTTTAGGTTTCATGTAGGTGATGCCCTGAGTAAGAAATTTTGGCATGTCTTGTCGATTGATGATGATATGTGTTAGGTGTTTAGCTAGTTCCTGGTTCATTGATGTAAACTTTTTGTATCAGAAATCGTGAATGTTGTCTACACCAGGTGTCTTCCAGTTGTGTGTTCTGTTAACAGTGTATTGAATATCATATGTTTATTCCAGCACAAGGCATAATTGGTATGTTGTGCAAGTTTTTGTTCTTCTCGATCCAGCCTGCATCAGCATTGTGTGTGACAGCAATGGACCAACGAGAAGACCAATATGTTGGGAGTTCTTCTGCTGTTGGTGTGCCACTGTGCTGTGTATCAGTGTTTGTTTTGGTATTAATTTGTCTGTAAAAGAGTTTTTCATTGTTTGTAAATAATTTATTTTGTTGTTTTCGTAGTGTACATGTTTTGTATCGTTTGAGTCTACGTGCTTTGGCAGCAAGTTTTCGTTTTAGTATGTCGATGTATCCTGTAATGTGTGTGTTTTGATGTTTATGTTTTGTCTGTGTTTTAATTTTCTTGAAAATTTTTTAATTTCTTTAATTTGGATGTTATGTTGTTTTTAGTGTATTGTGCCGGCCTGCCTAATTTCTGTCAAATGTCATTTATTTGTGTTTCTATTCTTTTCTGCCAGGCAGGCTCGTGATAGAACTGTGTTTTGTGTGTACTTGTCTGTGATTGTATTTTCAGTCCATGATGTGTCACTACTGTGACTGCCCCAGCATAAACTAACTTATAAATGTCTGAGAGTGTAGATATTGAATGAGTGTGGTTGTAAGTGAGTGTTTACATAATTTACTGTTTTTCTTT
The DNA here is from genome assembly GCF_030686945.1 of Centruroides vittatus. Classification (NCBI taxonomy): domain Eukaryota; kingdom Metazoa; phylum Arthropoda; class Arachnida; order Scorpiones; family Buthidae; genus Centruroides; species Centruroides vittatus. The sequence goes on along the minus strand of NW_027121104.1, from coordinate 75,978 downwards.
TTACTTCCTTTGACGTGTTGATTTTTGGTATTCATGATCATTGTGTGGGATCTGTACCTGAATATTTAGTGAGTGTTTCCTAAAATATAAGTGAGAGTGTATTAACTAAATCCATGTTCATGTTATCAGTGGTGAATGAGGAAGTGTCTGTAGTATCATTAGTGGTAATTGTTGTATGTGTGTTATTATCAATGCTTGTTGCTGAATTATCCTGACAGGTTACATGATCTTCATTAATGTTAGATGTTTCTGTCTGTTGATGTATTTGATCAGCAACCTGTTGTTTGATAAGTTCAAGGGTTGTTTGTGGAATAAGGTTGGTTGTGTATAATTGTTCTTTTTTGATCAACAACCCTTTGTTCGTTGACAGTGAGATGAGGTTGTGAATCTATGGTGTAGTTGTTGTCTGTATGCTGTCATGTTTGTTTCGAGTTTTGTGATGGTATAGTAAGTACGGATGATAAACTCGTTCATTTCCGTTGTCCATTTCATCCGTTGGCATTGTTTTCCAGCCTTTGTGGTCTGTGGATGCATTGCCACAGAAACACCAAGGCTAGGTTGGTTCCTTACATCTGTTGAGGGTACTGCACTAGCCATGCTTGAGCCGGTGCTGCTTTCGCCACCGGTAACCAAGGGAGACTGTGGCCTATTTTTCGAACGTGAGCCTCTGCCTAACCTACGAACGCGGACATAGTTAACTCGGGCGACGTCCGAGTCGGTATCATACTTAGATCTGGTTCCTAATAATAAATACCTTCACAGAATGTTGAAGTGCTCATTCTTAGCTTCATTTCTCCCCATAGACCTTAATGGCATGGGTGTCCCTACCAGGAGCACGTGCTCCAGCCTGCAATGTTCTATGGTTCAGTAAAATTACTGGGCTCTCCCACCACGACCAGGTGGTTACCACGGGAAAAGTATTATGATTATTATTATTATTTTCGCTTTGTGGCCACTATGATGACATTTTTCTAGGCTTATCTTAGGGTCCACATTGGGGACAGTCGAATGGTAAGAAATGGATCCAAAGCTATCTGAGTGGGTGCCATATTAGTGTACACATTACATAATCGGTCGTCAGATTAACGATTTTTTTAATCCACTTGAAACAACTTTATGAAGATACTTACTTTTAATTTATCGTGTACTGTCAGGAATGGTGACGATGAAAATATCACTATCTCTTCGAACTTTCCGTAAATCTAAATTAAAAGTAAGTATACAGGAAAAAGAAAAAAATATTATTTATTTAAAACTAGTGATTTCAAATTTCTAAAGTAAATGTCATAACTTACCTTAGCAGTCATACGAGATTGTGCGTAGGAAACCAAAACTACGCAAGAAGCAACTACAAAAAGGGCAAAGAAAAATAACATCTTTATTCGTTTTTCCATTTCTACGAATATGATTCCACACATACAAAAACAAGTCAGGTAAATTGACATTTCTTGTCTCAGTGGAAATACGTATCGCATGCATTCATTGGTTCGATCGAGAAACGACAACAACTCCGTGTGTTTGAAGATCAAATCGTTTAATTCAACTCTTAGATTTCTGGAATTTAATTTTATTCTCCCAAAATACTTTGACAGGTAATCGAATCTTTTCGACAGGATCCAACCTACAACACTGAACTGCAATTCGTTAATGGCGAACGTCGAGAAAACGGCAAGGAATACGAAGTGAAGATAAAAGGCACAAAAGTGGGCTCTCAATTCACTCTCAAAATGTGTTAGAAAGAATGGATAGAACACGAAATCGAACGTATATCTTTCTACTAATATGTAAGAAACGGCAAATACCATTGCGGTAAAGGAGAATTTCTCAAGTTTCGAGAAATTCGCGAACTCGCCATCGTAGGATGTATCTGTGTTAAGAAATTCAAGTCTCATTCTACTTAAGAATGTTTGAGACAGAGCAAAGTAAGAAAACATTAATGCAACAATTGCTCTAGTTAAGATGTCTGCTTTTCGAGAATATCTTAGTCCAACCTGCACAAATCGATACATCAACAGAAAAATGCAGAAAGGCATCTATTGTATTAAACCACCAAAATGTTTCCAGTAAAATGAGATAAACTTTGTACAGAAATTCGACTCGTTTTGACTTGTTTCTAGTTTCAATGCAATCGCAATTTTGAAAGAAGTTTAATCCAAATATTTTGACCACAGCCAAAATTGGATTCATCAGGCAAGAAGGACAACATTTACCTTCTACACTATCCATGGATACTCGGTAAACTCAATCGATAATATGACTTTTTATGTGCATGATATGATTAGAAATTTATTATTAATATTTAATTATTAAAAGCAAATAGATAAATAACGTAAACGAAACATTCTAATATGTGTAGCATGTATCAGTTTTGATATTCGATACTTTCTTCGTAATTTTCAAGTGCTGTTGATACATCTGAAACATCAAAAATGTTACTTATTATATCATAAAATAAATTTATTAATAAATTGAATTAACGTAAACGATGCTTAATTAATATTAAAATATTATTGTAATTTTTTATAATAAGATTTTAAAGAGCAAACATATTTAATACTCCGATCACTCAATTTGATTCTTACTTTATTAAAAAAAAAGTCCTGCTACCGAGAATGCCCTGTTCGATTCAATTGATGTGGGTGGAATCGTTTTTAAGATAAGACAGATGCTATGTGTTTTTTCACCTGTAGCCTGGAAGATTTCGAGTTGGTTTTCGAGATGCGTTGCAGACTTCTTTTGCTCTCAAAAATTCTTGATTTCTCTACCTCGGCTGCTTTAATAGCGGCATCAAGCTTATAGCCCGATAAGTAGGCAGTTCGTTTGGCTTTAATAATTAGGTTTATAAAGAAAAACTTCATACTTGCATACTTCGCACTCGTTTGTATTCTTGCCCAATTTGCACAACCTGGCAAATTGCATAATGCAGTTATTGAAGCTACTGGGCATGGTTAAAAAATTAAGACAGCATAAGCACAATTATTCCAGATATTACAGGTTCTGACAAGTAAAGAATTTTCAGTTTTGCCCCAAATAGGCTAAATAATGATTATTGACAATCTTTGACACGACATAACCATCAAAAGGTTAAAAAACTAATAAGAAGGCTTAAAATGAATAAATACAAACGTACTCTGACAATTTGTGAATTAATGATACTTTCTACAGTTAACTCCGCATAAATCGACACCCCAAGGGGAAGTGGAAATATGTCGAATTATCTGATATGACGACTAAAACGAATCTGAAAAAACTACAATTAGGAAAATACAGTAGTGCTTTATACAGTAGTAAAATGCATCTCTCTGACCATCCATCACTGGCACTAAAGTTGGTTTCTATTGCAAGTACCTCAGCAATTTCCATCGCTTTTTGTTTCAATACGGCCCCGAAAGATTCAATGAAAGAATTTGCTTAGCCAACGTACCAGAGAATCTTCGACACCTTTGTACAGCGACTTTCTCTGGCGTTTTCGAGACAGACGCGACGAAGACTCAAGAAAAAGTTTCTTAATTTCCTCCTTTTTCTTCAGAATTCCGACCAATGTTTTTCTTGGAAGATTTACTTGTTTTGAAAATTCGGCTTGCGAAGTTTTATTACATTGAAATTCAGATACAAGTTCGTATTTTTCTTTCGGCGTAAGCGTTGTTAGGTTTCGGATACTCATTTCTAACAGAAATGTGAAACACCTGCTACAAATAACGGACGAATAAATGGTGAGAAAATGCAAAACCGAATTCTGCGGTGACGTTAAATTGTGTGGTGTGCAGTGGCGTGCGTCATTGGAAGTGGTGGAAGCGCCGCATCCACCTTCCAATGACCTTTCCTTGTAGTTTCTAAAATATAAATTTTCATATTTTAAAGTACTTTGAATTAATTAAAATTAATATTTTAGTATAACTGCATTACGTATCTTATTACAAATTTCTATACTACATGTGAAAAAACGATAAGATTGTTATTGTATATTCGAATATCAGTGACGGAATGGAAGCGCTTACGAGACAGCTTTCAAGGCGAGAATAACTGAATGGTGTAAAGCAGCCAGAAAGCATTGGCGCATGCGCTTTACAGCGCACCAACCTCAGCCGGTTTAGCTGGCGGAAGTTACACACGTGTAACACTTCCAACGATTCTATTCCTTAGCCACTGGGTAGGGAGCTATCTGACTAAGTGAATTGTTTTTTTTTTTTTTTTTAACTCTTTCCGCCCTGTGGGCACTAAGAGGACCTCTTTTAAAAGGCCCATTATGGGTTCGGCCAGGCCCACAATAAGGCGACCGGGTGGTGAGGGACGGGGCCCGACATATCCGAACGGACCACCCCCGAAAAATTCCTGGGGATTATTCGACCCGTTCGGATTCGATCCCGGGTCCCCCAGAGCGGTAGGCTGTCACCTTGACCGCTCGGCCATCCGGCCGTCTAGTGAATTGTTTAAGATTTAAAAAGTAAAGAGTATTCAATGTTATTTTTATGTACGTTTTTTTGCAAAGCTATATTTGATTATAATTTTCTTTTAATTATACTGTAATTATATTGACAGATTTTCAGACATAAAAGCTTTAGAATTTTTATCACTTTTAGATGTTTTTCATAATATTAAAATTATTAACAATTTTTCCAAGCGTGTTTTAATTCTTTAAATCAAGTAAATGTTATGGGAAATTTTTTGATTTATCTAAATTACCTAGCGAATCGCAATATTTATATTCATGTCCAAACTATATCGACAAGTAACTCTTAGACATAAAACATATAATGATTAATGTCGATTTGAACAAAGACGTACTAAAAGAATTATATGATTTAATATCATTAATATTTACGGTACCATCTACCGGTGCGTCTGCTGAGCTCAGTTTTTCGACCACGAAGCAGATTCATGCATTGGCCAGGAACACTCGGTCGGAGGAAAGATTGTCATAGCTAGCGTTGCTTTCGATAGAAAGAGAGCTTTTAAATACGTTGATGGAGTCGACGACAAGCGACTTTTATGATAAAGTAATTAACGACTTTGCGGAAAAAATCGCCGAATAAAGTTAGTTTATAAAAAATTAAAAAAACAAGTTTTTCTATAATTGTTTGTATCGTGTCAATTTGTATTTTGTATGTATTATTTGTATTTTAGAACTAAAATACATAAATTGTTTATTTTTGTCATTTCCAGTATTTGTTTAAAACTTTTATGGAAATGTGAGGTTCGGGACAGGTCTGACCCGTCACGAAAGACGTGAAAAAACGGTTAATTTAGAGAAAAATTTATTAGTTTAAAAAACATAGGTAAAAGTCGTTTGTAGTCGGACACCCATTGTTTATATCAAACTGCCAGGCAGAAACCATAAATCGCGGAAGGAAGCCGTTTTATGATCGGTGGAAGATCGAATTCGTCTTCGATTTTGACTTTTCTCCCGCTCCAGGTAAGAGTCTCGTTACGATTAGTAACGAAGGACCAACCACTCGGGAAGCGTGATTGAGGGAGAACGATCAATCAAAATGGATGAAAGAAAGAACGAAGATTGATATAATCTCTGACAATCGAGGACACCTCGCATTCGGTTAACGTTTTGAATAACCAAAACGCCGCGTGTCAACGCGCATAAAAGAAAAAAAAAACAGTTTCTCATCTATTGTGCCAACCCATAACCCGCACCACTTCGGACTTAGACCGTGTCTCCGACGCCAACAGAGGAAGTCTCCCCGTGCCTTACAGACTTGTCAACGCCACTGTTCCGGGGCCACCTTCGATCGACCATCGAAGAACCACATCGACGCCCAGGATGTCCGAACGGCTGATTGTCCTAAAGCAAACTATTTTGTACATAGTATATGTTTATTTTATGTTTCTTTTTTGTCGGTTTTTGTCAGATACGTCTCTTCCGCCACCACGTACGTACGAATGGACTCTAGACCATTACTGACGCGCAATTAACTGATTGCCCCTGGAAGTAGGCTTCTTACAGAAACACAGCTTCCCTATCATCAAATGTCACGGCACGCCACTGGTGGTGTAAACTCATTTTTTCTCAGAAGGGAAGCCGATTTAGCAGACGTCTAAACGAGTATGGAACAGAAAAAAGTATGTCGATTTATCCAGTGGTGACGAGTTAAACGGTGTCAAGTTTAGTTTTAATGCTTATGTAAGTCGGTCGGGACTACAGAAAACTGACTACTTAACTGACTGTGTCTAGTTATACCTATGACGACTTATGCGGACACGACTGTATTTGCAAAATTTCTTCAGCCTCAACACAAAGTAAGAAAAAAGTGACCTTCTTTTTAAGAAATATGTGGAATTTACCGGAATGAAAAGAATTCTTTAGGTTAAAAAAACAGCCAGAATTACCTGGATCCCGTTAGAGAAATCCTAGTGTACATTCGCATGACGTACCCTGTGTACCAAATTTTAATTTTCAACTTTTAACTGTTTGGGCTCTGCGCTTATTATTATTATTATAAACCATCTCGATTGTATTATAAGATACGTAACTATATTCCTATTATTGTTGTTATTTAAGATAAATTATTTACATGTATACAGTGCGTGAAAAAGTAGTTATAAATTTGTTATTATGGAAAAAACATGCAAGATAAAACGTAAAAAAACAAAATTTTATAAATAAATTAAATTACAAGTAAGAAGAAATACAAAATAATAGGAGATACTATAATAGTGTTGAATACCAGGCATCTGTATTTCTGTAATTTACAACTGTATATCTACTTTTTTCCCCTCGCCTCAATATAACTCTTCAGGTAATTAAAAAAAATATTTTTTATAACGTAACTTACTTTTAGGAACCAATTCAGATATTCATTAATATAGTTTAGTTATTGTTATTTATTTACTTTTCTCAAAAACAATTGTTTCAAATTCTATATTATTTATTTTTGGCACTTCTCATGAAAATACATATACACGAAACTTTTAATTTCATTATTCATATGATACTCTGTAACATGGCTTGTTAATCCTTTCCAGATATTAATAAGGATCATTATATATTTTTAACATAAACTCAATATAAACTGTAAACATAAGTAAATCGATTAATTATTAAAAAATCCAGAAAGAAGTTGTTTAACTTTCCCGGCGACATTTAAAGTTTTGATATCGCCGTCTGTTATGATATTTTATTTTAAAAACTTTCCATATTTTTAGTTACTTTAACATGGTAAAAAGCTTAATTTTGATAATATGGATGGGTTTTGTAAAAAATTGTAAACTTTAATGAAGAATAAAATCATTCTTAAGTCTGACCCTCCTCGAGATATGACATACCATCACTACTATCTTCTACATGCTGCCACTCTACGGTTACTATGTTAACACTGAAATTGATTACTAACCATCTTTACAAAGCGCGAAGATATGAATATTTTAGAATTTTATTCAATTGATCAATCTCCTGCCATTCCATAATAAGGTGCACAGAAACATTTCATCTAATCTTGAGTAAACTAGTATATAATCATGAAATTTACGAAAGATTTACAGACTGCCGAGTGGCTAAAGATATTAAGGCAACAGCGCGCTGCTCTGTAGAATGTAGAATAAATGTTGGCGAGCAGTGAAAAAAAATTTTTATGGTCAAGAATTTGGACAAAGTACAGGCAAAGTATTGTTCTTTGCCAATGATTGTCCCACATTGTGGGTCAGACTTAATCCATGTAGCCCTGGAATAAAAAAAAATTTTTTTATGCCTACAGGACAAAAAAGTAAAAAAAAATATGGAATTATTCATATTGCCTTGAAGGAATCTTTGTCTGTTCACAATAATATGTTTATCAAATATAACTATTTAAACTTGATTATATTTCAATACAATTTACGTTATTCTTGAGGCGCGAGCCAACAATTTCTAGTGTTGAGTGGTTTTATTTACTTAGCCACTAATAGGCCTTCTAACTTGGACAAGGAACAATCTTAAACGTCCATCAAAAGACATCTTTACACTCTCGTTTAAGATTTTTTTTATCCGTATGTAATTTTTAAATTGATGTGTGCAAATCTCTTTTTCTATTATTGTAAATAGGTAAAATCCATAGCATATCTATGAATAGCTAAACCTATCTCTTACCTCATGCGAATTGCTGCTAACGATTCAATGGGATTAAGGGGAGATAACTATTCTTATTCAGCATTCGTATTGTTATATAAAGCACTTCACATAATGAAATGCTGCCAAAGTGTTCATTTAGAGAGTAGTTGTCTATACGCAGCAATGCCTAATATTTTATTGTTTTCAAATGCATTACCTGAAATCAATACGTATAAATGAAATTGCACGAATAATCGTCTAGTGGCCTAGACTGTACAGTACAGTACATTACTCGTAGTTTACATCTAGAATTATCTCAAACTTACTCAAAATAATTATTCTAATTCCAATTTCAGAATATATTTATGAGATTAATTCATTTCTAGTCAATCTATTGTCATTCTGCCTTAAATTAGATGGGATTATTTTATGTTTTCGATCCTATTAAAGAATAAATAGTCGATATTTTAACTTGATTACGTTACCGTGAGAGAATCAATGTCAATTCAGTACAAAGATATTAGGCCTTATTATTACTTACCTTAAACATTTCACAGCAGTGTTATTTTCAATATGAATTTCAATACCGAATTAATTCTATTTTAAGAAGCACCAATCTTCGTTAAATTTTAACAAAGTATTTAATTTGGGAGGAAAGTTTATTTTATCAATGTAATAATCTATTAATTAAAAAGAAAGGTGATGTTCATCTCGGTAAACGATGGGTCATTACTTTTTATCCATTCTTTCATCATAATGTTATTTTTAATTAATAAAAAACACATGAAGGCACTTTCTTCATGTCATTAAACTTGTACTGAATTAAACTTGAATTGCTGTATAAAACTGACTGAACGCAATTCGTATTAGTACTGACTGTGACGATTTCTCAGAAGGAAATCAAAAGTCTGCTGTAATCTACAGTCTGATTAAGGAAATCAAAGTAAAAATTATTTTTACTTCAGAAAACTTCAGTGGCGCATTCTAGATTCTTGGGGCTCTGGGAAAATTTGAATTAAGGGCTCCATGTACAGTATTGACTTCGAACATTTCAATTATTCATCCGTCGGTATCTCCGTTGGTTTTTTTAGCGCGACCTCTGCTCTGTGCCAGTTTACTCTATGCTTTCACCAATCATACTGGCAATCTAGGTTTCTCAGATAGGCCCCAAATTTAAATTTCGATATTTTTAGTACAGTAATGAGTGTATATGTAATGTTGGTATGGGTCCCCCTATATGGGAGCCTCAGGCAATTGTCTGTTTTTTTTATAGGATAACGTGCCTTTGAAAAAACTACATTGAAATATTGGGGAAAGAGCCACAAAAACAGACTGTTTTACTTTTATTTCAGTTTTAAACGGTCGATTTTCAAGCAAATTAATCATTCTCTGATGAAACAATGTACTGTACATAACTTGTCATCATCAGGTTAAAGGTTTCGACATTCGTATACTTAATTACGTACTCAGTTAATTATCAACTCTACTAAAAATGCTGGCAATTACTTTGGGCTCACTCTTCATGGTATTTTGTTGAAATATGATAGAAATCTTCATTTAATAATGAATTTAAACACCACTACACTATCTGAAAGTTATTGTGTAATAGTGAGTAAATTCTCTCTTATCGGATGTTATTACAAAAGAAATTTTTGTATTATTTATTATTACAAAAAGGCAAAAGGAATTAATTCTGAGCATAGAGATGAGTTTTAAACTAATGTTCTAAGTGCGAATAACCAGTAAAATTTTTATTAAATCCGATCCCACTCGAAACATGATATGTGACCTTTGACTGTAGAGAAAACTTTCCAGGAGAAAGAACAAAGTTTGGAGACAAATAGTTACATCAAAAGATTTTCATTTAATTATTTTGAGTTTATTCACGAGTATATAGTTAGATAAGTTTCGATACAAAAAGACATATGCAGCATCTAATGGTCGAGCGCATAAAGTTATACACCTCAATCAGTTTTACGATTACAAGTTTTTACTCGATCAGATGCCCTGTTTGTCTATTTCTGCAGATGCCCATGGAAATGAGTACTTATATCTCCATACTCCGTTTCAGTTCCATACAACCGAATACACGCTCAGCAGATTGAATAACTCATTAGTAAACACCTTTGGCTGATGAGAAATATTTACTTGCTATAAACAGTAAGGTTTTCATCCTAATGTATAGGCCATCCTTAGATGACTGAGTTTTGGAATATCAGTTATAAACAGTTTCAATACAGAGTACAGTAAATATGGAACACTAACCCTGTAGGATTTTCTAGAACACCCTATAAAGGTTTCCTAATGTTCTATATGTAGGAACTATGTATTTTGTTTAGAACACTATAGGGTTTTCGGTTAATGTTACCTATGGTTCCAAAATGGCGGCTCGTCTCTGATTCCAGCAAATAGAAAAAAGGAAACAGTGGGGATGCACGTTCTAACCTAACCTAACCTATTCTAATAAATTACCATAATTATTACCAACAAAATTATTAGAATAGGTTAAGTTAGGTTAGAATGTGCGTCCTCACTGTTTCCTTTCTTCTATTTGCTGGAATCAGAGACGAGCCTCCATTTTGAAACCATAGGTAACATTAACCGGGTTTTCTAGTGTGTAGCAAATAAATGTTTCTTAGCAGCGAGAATTATATAATGATGGATTATTTAGTTATTTTTTCGAAAACTTAATGTCATCAAAGCCCGTTTCAAATAGAAATCACCGTGCAAAAATTTCCTTTCTCAATCTTTACCTTATCCTGAAATATTAATATTACAAAAGTACATTGCAGCAAATCCAAATCTATGCGCAATTAAAGTTAATCATAATTATCAAAATATGTAAATTGAAAATTAAAAGGAAAAGTTTGAGATTGATTTACATATTTTGAAAACATCGCTTCAGGAAAACTTGAACTTTTACAATTTTACAACACTCCAATGAGTGTTGCATTATAAACAACAAAGGGCAAAATTTTTTATTGTGGAAGTAATAAATAAATCAATGCGTGTAAATATTTTTGAAAAATATTCTTTATCGGGGTCAACACACAATTTCCCTTATTGAAGAATTGTGTTGGAATCTAAATTCCATTTAGAAAACAAGTTATTATACTTTAACTATTTGGAAGTCAACCAGACTCCTCGTTTTCTTTGGTTAATTGTTATCAATAATTAAAATCTGAAGAATGTTTTTAGAATTTCATTTCTTTGAATTCTGTTATAAACAATGTTTTATATCAATTCCGATAAAATTTACTACTTATTTATCGAACCGTTTAAATATAATAGTTTAGAAAAAATGAAACTGATTAAGTTGTTTTTCATAATACCCAATGAATATTCTTATTTACTTGAAAACTTCTATTTTAAGTTGTAGAATGTGGGTCACTAAAAATATTTATTCGATATAACGTGACAGATTTGTTCTCACAACAAAACTTTTAGTTGTTTTCTAGTATAAAAATCGATTTTCCAATTTCCTGTTAAAGAGAATAAACAATTTAACAAACTTTAAATATATTACAGTGAAAGAATTTCTCTAGTAATTTTAGTTAATTATATGCTTTATACACAATATAATTTTGGTATTTTATGCGACAAATTATAAATTATACGAGCAATTATTTATTATGACATCGTCACAATGCCGGGCTACAACTTTTAATCATAATTTTAATTTATTTAATATAAAATATAGGATCTCCACTTCAAATTACTAGTGGTTTGCTTCTGTACATCACACTTTATTTTTAAAAATAGAGTCGTGCTGTCGTGTACCTTACACGTTTCAAGGTAGACGTTCTGAATTGAAATAACGTGAATTTTTCTGCTTTATAAATGACTTCATAAAGCAGAAAAATTTTACTTTTTTTAGAATGAATACGTCATTAAAGTCTTCTGTTTATAATAGAACAGAAATTAGTTTTTATAAATAATTTTTCTGTACTTTACTGAAAGCAAGAATGAGTCGCTGTACAATAGCAAATAAACTAAAGGTTTATAAATAAAATGATAAACACGAAGTTTATTAATAAAATTAAAAAAACTATTATTCGGAAACGAGAATAACACATAAGTAGAATTATAAACACGCAACGCCAGTTTCTAACAAACAGTTTTATTTAAACAAACAGTTTAATTTTATGAAGAATAATAGTGTCTGGACGGTTCAAATGATTTCAGAATAAAAATATATTTAAAAAAATACAGTTTATTTAAATATATATTTACTTCTCGAATTATGTATTATAATATAAATACAGAAATTCTGAAAATAAACGACTATATTTTACTTTAAAATTTAGTGAATCTTTACCTAAATTAAAGTAAGACGAAAACAAAATATGAAGAAAGTGTTATGACATGAACTTATATTTAAAAATAGTTTTACGTATGCACTTTAAAATGCCCTCCCTCAGGCGATTTCAATGAGTAAAAAACAAAATCGATTTCAGTTGTTAATGTATTATCTCCGTACTATTTAGCCTACATTGATTTGCTTAATATTGTGTAAATGTGTTCTCTACACTCACTTCACTTTTTCCAGTGCTGCGTGCTGTTACAAATCAAATTACTCTGATTTGGCATAGTTCAGAGAATACTTCTTGGCATGAATTTAATCTGTTACTTGTGCCTTGTATTTTCAATTCTGTTTGCTTTTCATTCTGCGAGTGAAGGTAAGTAATTGAAAAGAATATACACAGTTTTTTTTAAAATATACAAATTATCAATAGTAAGGTTATTCTGTCCTTCGTTATTACTATACTTTTAGAATAATGAAAACCGTTTCTATTTATTTTCTAAAAAATTTCCTTCGAGTTTCAGGTTTACTTAATTGATCGATCTCTACTAGTTTTTCTTATAAGTGTTAAGAATAAATAGTTTTTTTAATTTCAGCTTTTTTTTTCATTTTTTCGGTATTTTGAATGAGCAAAATCCAATTTCTAATGAGTGAGAAGCATGCCAGACAGATATTGTGAAAAACAGCAAACTGCTTTAAATTATAAACTTTTTATTTATAAAATGGCGTGCAGACTGTTTTTACTACTTAAAGTAGATGGTTAGTTTACGGTTTACGCGACACATAACAAAGTAAATAAAGCAGAAACGAGTTCGGCTTTTCCGAACAACTTTTCTGAAATTTTGGTGGCGCCATCTGTTATCACATTTTATTTTCAGAATGTTATACTTTTAACTATTATAAAATAAAAAAAAAAGCTTGATTTTGAGAGTATGGATAATTTTTTTAAAGAAATTGTAAATGCTAATAACGAGTAAAATCGTCATTAAGTCTGATCCTACGTGGGATACACACGACTCCCATTATCTCCCCACCCCTCGATCTTTAACCCCGAAAATTTAACAGCGTCAATCAACCTAATAAACGAACCTCGCTGCAAAAGTTTAGAAAATTTCAACAAAAAGCCCAGGAGTTATTCAGCTTTAAAAGGGTAAACAAAAATCGTGCACACCAACACTCACACACACAGTAACATCCATACATAGAAGGAAAACTCCGATTGTTTTTTTGTATTTCTCGACGTTTCAAGGTGTCCTAAGCAGTGGCGTAGCGTAGTGGGGGCGGCAGGGGCGGCCCGCCCCGGCGGCACTTTTAGGGGGCGGCAAAATTTCACAATAAATAATAATAATATCTTGTAAAAATTTTTGTAATAAATGTGATTATTATATTGCAAAACATATATACATGACATTTTTATTTATAACCTGTACAATACACAATAATGATGATTGTTCTTGCCGAAAAGTTCTTTAGAATTACTGTATATTTTCGTCTTTTAAATTGAGATACCTAAATAAGGTGGCGGCGAAATTTTCCTTCGCCCCGGGCGGCTGACTCCCACGTTACGCCACTGGTCCTAAGTCCGGAAATGTAAATATCTTGAGGAGTGATTTTTTGACCGATTGCCGTACTTTTCTTTTGTTATATATAACAGCCAGAAAAGTAAAAATAAATAAATTATTTGAAAACACAAAGTACATTGAAGTATCAAATGAATTTGTACAGATAAACAAATGGCCATGTAATATTTACTATATTATAAAATTTATACTTAATTATTTATATTACTCTACACGCTAATGTAAAATTCATTATACAGCAGCAATAAATGATCGGAACGAATTTTACGTTTGGAGAGTGGCCGGTTTTCGGGTATTTATATGTTATTACTTTAATGATTCACCTTTCACATCGTGTAACAATCGACATTTCCCTTTCAGAAAGCGAATCTTTTGACATTGGACGAATCTGAAATGGCGGTGCGTGGTATGAAATTTTCAAAATTATTCAAGAAAAACTGAGATTTAAGTAAGTTGCTCGTGATATGTTTTAAGTAAAGTAGATAAATAAACCTGTAGTTTTAATATATTTATATATTTAATATTATGATTTAAAATATTCACATCTAGTTTTTCTAATTATTGTAATACAGGGGATTTACACGGGACTTTATCTAAATAAGTTAATATATTGAAGCTTCCATTTGACAATATGCAGCAACAAGTTGATCTCTGTATGTATTCCAATTGCAAATATCTTCAGCATCTATTGTGATATCGATGCATTTTAAAGACGTAAAGCACTTTTATATTCAAATTTCATCTTGAAATGTTTTTACGTTTCAAAATTATAACGCTGCTTTTGGATAAATTCCGGTGTGAACCATCCAGTTTATTTAAACGTAATTATATAAACTCACACAAGAACGGAATTAATGTGTAATTGTAATATTTAATTAGTTATGTTGTAGTAAAACCAATAGATGAATATGCTGGAGATTTAGCCTCAAATGGTTCCTGGTATGGACTTTTAGGAAAAATTGTAAAACAGGTGAGGAAGGTTTTAAATCTGAATAAAGTACAGATACATCAAGCATGCCTTTTTCCTCATTCGAAATTTCTTATTTATTCACTCCTTTAGTGAAGTAATGAAGATTTAATTTTGTCCAATGTAAACGTTAATTTTTTATTATTCTCTATACATAGGAAGTGGATTTTACTGCAATTGGTTTTGCAATCACTCCTCTGCGCTATCGATTTATGAAGTATTCATCAGTATTCGGTTTTCAGTCCATCGGATTTGTGATCAAAACTCCTACAATAATTTCTGAGTTGAATTCAATTACAAAGCCTTTCTCATTAGAAGTAAATACAGTCTGAGTTGAATTAATTATCTTATTTTTAAAGATAAATTGTCATTTTCTCAGATCGCTACATTATTTACCATCCTTCTATTTGGATTCATATTACACAAAGTGGTGGAAAAAGATTTTAGAAGAGAAAAATCAGAAGTACGTTGGTCTCGATATAAAATATATTGAGTATTATTTTCCACTCTTACGTATCAAGGTAAAACTCACTTCGGGAATACTATAGATTACCACCTATGGAATTTTGGGTCTTTGGGTATATATCTGAACTCAGGAGACCGAGACGAGTTCAACGATACCCAACTTTTTTACCGGAGACAAAAATAAAAAGTTATCATAATTGTTTCCAGCGATCGCGCAATGATAGAGAGCTCAGCGATCTCTCTGCTAAGTCGGCCTCGCTATCGCAATCGGGAGTCGCGTCGATTGCCGTTAAAATTGCCTTTAGTAGACGTTTCTCCCCTTTTTTTTACTTTGTTTAAGAACTACCGTGAATCAATAACTAGTGACGTTTAGCACATAGCGTATGGTGCAGCAAATCGTGCAGGAACTTTTTTCTCTGCAGTTCAAAGTGTTACAGTAGGAAGTTACACTGGCAGAACCATTATTGTTGCCATTGGTGCTGCAATAAGAGCAATTTTTTATTATTATTATCAGTCTTAAAATTTGAATTTTGTAAAAATATACAGTATTGAAACTCGCGCATCTCGAATGCGCGAGTTTCATTTCAGTACTGAATATTTTAATGCATACTTCACTATGCAATTGATGTACAGAAGAGTTTGTTGTCCTGAAGAATTTTGTTTACTACAAATATGTATCTTCTAATGACGTGAATAAATGATTAAAACTGATTTGAAGTAATGTTTAAATATTAACGATATAAATTCATGTTGTTAACGGTGGTTTGGATTATTAAGAAGTGAGCCATTATATCAAATTTGCAAGAAGATAACTCTGTAGTATACAAGTTCTACCCCCATGTAACTTAGTAATTAAGTAAGTAGAGAACCATTTATATAACGAAACGTGAAGTTTGCATAATTTCTACAAAAATCTCGATAGTAGAAATTAGAATATTATAACTGAAAATAGTACCGACAGGAAAAAATGATTAAAAAATCTAGCAACGAGAGTTGAGTAACTTTCCTGGTTGTTATGAGTTTTTTCTTAAAACATTTACATTATTAAGCATAAAATAAAATAGTGTGTAATGCCATCTATTATCAGAATTTTGTTTAAAAAATGTTTATATTTTTAATAACTATAAAATGGCAAAGAGCTTAATTTTGAGGTTAGGACTGAGTTTCATAAAAATGAGTAAATGTTAATAACGAATAAAATCTTTATTGAATCTTACCCCTCTTGAGATATATGACCCTCCTTTCTTCTCATCTTTTCTACCTTTCACCACCAAAATTTAATACTATAGCACCAAAGCCCCTAATAGACAATCCACTATGCCAAATTTTGTTTCTTAAACTTTACTTAATGATGAGGCATCAAGCAAAGCACAAGACAACACACACACATATCTGCAAAATTTTTTGCGGTTTTTCTTCACTTTTTGGATTCGGGAAGTCTCATAACGTGAAAATTTGTAAAAAGAAGAAGAAAAAAAAAACTCAAAGGGTCAAATTTGACACAATTCGAATGCTTTCAAAGTCCACATTCTCGTGCTTCACCCTGTATAATATTTTAATAATCAGTGATTACAGTCAGAGAAACACGAAGTTAATGGATCGTCATATTAAGTTAATGAAAACTCTGTATTGCCTGCAATTTATTTATATATTTCATTTTTTATTCTACACAAATATTACACTTTGCCACTGTGGTTTGAACAGTGGCGTGCCATGATATTTAATAATAGGGAAGCTGTGTTTCTGTAAGAAGCCGACTTTCAGGGGCAATCAATTAATTGCGCGTCAGGGCCCGTTCAGTATTCGTTTGTTCGATAAGCCAGTAAAAACCGTATACTTCTTTAAATGTATTTTTAATAGATTATCCGACGTACTTAATAAATAAGAAAGTTCAATATAATTACTTCCGATATTAAATTTAATAAATTGCCTATGGCCCCTAAATGCCAATTCTTGCTTTGAGAAAAAACATATTATAACATCTATTAATTTAGATATATCCATTAATCGTAATTATCTTTTTATAATTTTCAATATTTATTTTATATTGTCTACCAATGTTAAATTCTATTCTATTTTGATTGCCAAATTGCTTCAATTTTACAAAAAATCGTCATTCGTCATAAATTTTATCGTCAAAATGTCGAAATTTTTTGTTCACATATTTATATTTAATTTCGGCATCGGTCCTTCTCTTTTAATAAAGTTTTTTTTTTATTACATTGTCTTGAGCCAAAACGTTTTTAAAATAAATTTTTGAATCACTAGCCACGATATAAGGGCTAAAATTAAAATTATCAGAAAAACTTACTTGGTAAAACAAAATGTGCGATGAATATACATGCCTAGTACAAAAAAATTTTCAATTGTATGAATATACTTTTAATGAAACTTATAATTAAATATAACTTTGTGAAGAAACGTACATAAAAATAACAAAATATTCTTTACTTTTTAAATATTAAAACAATCCACTTAGTGAAATAGCTCTCTACGAGTGGCTAATGAATGGAATCAGAGACGGTCCAGGTAGGTGTGCAGCGCGTGCATGCACGCAGGTTGCCAAATTTCGAAAATGCCGATATTGGCACCCTCGGGATTTGGCAAACTGCCTCTCAAATGCCTCTTTTGTCGCATCACTAGTATATCTCAAAGGACGCCACAGGGCTGTTGTAAATTTTAAACGTTTCTCACCATAGCTGTAAAATCTAAATATGTTAAACTTAACAGATTGTCCATCGTTCGTTTTCTAACTAATTGGTTTTAGGACCAAGTGTTCACGGAAATTTCCAAAATTTACAACTTTTCGGTCAGTCTCATTGAACTGGAAAAATTTTATTTTTTATTACGTCTAATATTATGAAGAGAACAGACCCCACTGTACTCAGCAAGAGATTGGTTCAATTAAGCTTCTATTTAAGTAAAACTTCAGCTCTTTCATCAGGGTTTTATTTATGTTTCTAATTTCCTAGTCGTTTAATTATTTAACTACTTCTCAAGTAAAAATAAGTCGAAACTAGTTACTTTGTACTTGGATATCTGAAAAAACTGGAAAGAAATTTTTATGACAACGGATACATGAATTGTAAATTTAAGGAAAATAAATTCTAGAGGCTTTTTTGTACCATTGTACGTCTCATTCATTAAATTTGGTTGTAAACGATGTTGCTAAAGTAACAGTTAATTTTTTTAACACTACTAGAATTGTACACGTTTTTTCTGCATCCCCTTACAGATGGGACATACTAAATCGTAATATCACCGGTTTAACATTGAAATCCGTAAGTAATATAAGATGGGAAAGCAGAATAAACGCAGTATAAATATATCAAATATTTTAATGAATTTTTTTAAAACTCCTGTCAACTATACAAAACTATTATAAAAACATGCCAGTAAACTTTTATCGGTTGGGTTGTTATAAATCTAGTCTAGGGTGGGCAACCCTTTTTATAACATGGGCCAGAATAAATTTTACGTTTTTTTCCGCGCCGTAGTAGTTAATTGACGCCTTCTTGTGACTCGTAATTTTTTTAGTCTGCAAATATGAAATAAATAAATAAAAAGTTAATAACTACATTTTTTTTTAATCGTTTTCGAAAATTTCAAAGAATTGGAAAAATAACTAATTAATAGTTATTTTTCCAATTTAATAATCTATTAAAGATTTCGCGGGCCGGATAGAAACTTTTCGCCAGCCGTAGCTGGCCCGCGGGTTGCCTGCCGTTGATCTAGTCTGCTCGTGATTCACATAATCGGGCGAGGGTGGCCGAATATCTAGCAGGCGGCTAACAGCCCACAACCGCTCCGGGATATAAAGTCGCGTACTCTTTACGCGTGTGTCGCTTCTACCAGCTAAACCGTGACGTTGGTGCTCTGTAAAGCGCATGCGCCAATGCCTATAATCTGGCTGCTTGGAAGTTGACAGGCAGGCAACTAACAGCTCAGAACCAGTCCGGGATAAAAAATTAGATGCTTTATGCGTGTATTGCTTCTACCAGATAAACCGGGTGAGGTTGGTGCTCTGTAAACCGCATGTGCCAATCAATGCCTATATAATCTGGTTGATTGGAAACTGTCCCGGTTTCGACATTTCTTCTGCCACCGAATTATTCGAATATACAATAGCAATCTTATCGTTTTTTTCACATGTAGTATCGAAATTTTAAAAGATACATAATGCAGTTATAATAAAATATTAATTTTAATTAATTCGCATAGCTTACGTTAAAATATGAAAATTTATATTTTATAAAATACAAGGGAAGGTCATTGCCTGCAATGTATGTAATATTTCATTTTTTATTCTACACAAATATTACACTTTGCCACTGTGGTTTGAACGGGTTATTTTTCCTTAATAGTAGTGTAAATCTTTGTATTTTTGTATTAATAGAATAACACAATTAGTTAATTTAAATAAAATGTTTGTTTTGGGAACCGCCCTTGAATTACTTATCAATTTTTGAGCCAATTTGTGATCTTCTCGCTTCGTTTTCCGTACAAGAATATACTTTTTGGCAAATTTCCTCGCGTTAATTACTATACAATAGATCTTAAATCCCCCTAGTTATAACTTCAAAGTTACACAACATAAAATAATTAACCCTACATACTGGTGTGTTTCTTACAACGTTACGTTTCATGGAATTAAACTATATAAATTATAATTTTGGTAATATATATAGATGTTTTTAGTTAACTGTAGACTTGTGAATTAGAGTTTTACGTTTATTTATTATCGTGCATAATTTAGTGCTAAAGTTGAAAATTCAAATATTACAAACTATGCTATTGATTAGCCTGCAAAGTTTCATTATATAAAGAATTAAATCATGTAACAGGTAATGAAAATCTGTAATTTTGCAACTATTTTTCAACGTTGTCGTTACTAGTCCCTCACTGTTAAGAGGTTAATCTTTCGATCATCGTCAATCTCCAAAGGACTTCATCGAAAATAAAAGCGACCTTGAGTGGAGTTTCACTATTTTAGTCCTGACAGGGGGCTAAGAAGTCCCGAACATATTTTAAAGTAACGCTAGAGTCCTATACAAAACTACATTTTACTCACCTGTATAATTTTAGGTTCTAAAGGTTCTGATTTAATTTTTCTACAAAACTGTTTATTGTCCGTTTTAAATTCTTTCTGGCAATTATTTAAAATTTCAAACTTTTCATCACCACCGTTGAATGTAAATTCTGAATATTTTGTTTCTGGCTCTACTTTTATCTTCATTTTCTCAGTTTAAAATGTTCTCGTTTGTCAACAATCTGTTTTCAATAAAATATTTTAAAACCGTCGAGTTTAAATTTATATATGCATTAATAAATAAATAAAACTGGTACCATAAAATTCATATAACAGAAAACACTTACCTCTCCTTGTTGTTTAGAGTGTCATCAATCAATATCAATTTATAAATATCCACATTAATTTTACTCGAATTGTAGAGCGAGTAACAAAGACGGGCAAGTAAACTCATTTCTATTGTTAGTGTATAGCACTAAAGAGGGCTGAGCACTCAAGGTTAATGGAAGAAAGTTTAGGCCTCTACGGAGTAGCACGTCACCAACTCACGGGATAGTTTGTAGCTACGAAACCAACGTGATTTATGGTAAACAATTAGTGATATAACGAATATTTGATTACTACCCGGTATTCGGTTTATTCGGCCTATTTTTCACTATTCGGCCTAATACCGAATACCTAAAAACAGGAATAAAAAATAACAAAAACACAGTAAATTAATCATTTTGGTAACTTTTATTAATACTGAACATTAAATTATAATTACAGTCAAACCTGTTTTTAGGCGGGGGATAGGGACCGCATAAAAGAAAATGCATAAAAAAAATCGCGCGAAACTTCACGAGTGGCTATAAAAAATAGTTTTCGCAACACAATTAAAAAAATATTTTTTTATGCGGTGAATAGAGACCGCATAAAAAAAGTCTCACGTAGAAAATAACTCGAAACCGTACGAAATAACTAGGAATTGCTTTTTTAACTCCTTGGGCCTTTTTCTGCAGCACCTAATGGGGAAAAAATCCTCTAAGAATTTTAATTTTTATATTAATTAATTATTTCCACTTAAATACGAATTTAACATTAAAAAGTTAAAAATAATCGTTAAATAATGATTTTATTTGATAAATATAGCTGCAGGAAGTGTTATTTCATTTAACAAGGCGTGAAATTTCACACCCGCAGTCTAAAGCTGGAGGGGAGCTAACTTACCGCATCTGTTCAAATATAACATAATATTTATGGTTTTTATGCTATTAAAATAAGAGGGGACCGAAATAAACGTATGAGAAAAAAATTTTACTGAATAAAAAATGAAAAAACCTGCTGATGTCATAGAAAACAACCAATAGAGTTTTTAAAAATTTTACAGGAGTCAATTATGTTCGAATTTGATTGAAATTTTCATATACCGCACAAAACAAATCGCACAAATGAAAATCGCACAGAAAAAGACCGCACAAAAACAGGTTTGCCTGTACTAAAGTTAATAAGAAATAGCATCTAACTCTAGTATTAAATTATTTCGTAATTAAATAATATTATAGCCTTTATCTAGCCCCATATCTTATGGCATTGATTATGGAGTGTAGGTTAGAATGTATCGGGCATTAATGTTATTGTTTACTTAATTATGTTATATTCGTATTCGCGTATATTTTAATACGTTTCGTAAATCATTTTAAAATATCGTGAAAAATACGTTTTATTGGAACTTATCGTATTTAAAGAAAGAATTATTTATCTATTTCCAGAAGATGAGTAACTAATTTATAAATTATTTTATATATAAAGCAAAGAATGAGCATTTCTCATTATATACAAAAGATAACATTTGAAATCATGTTAATTTTAAAAATATTGACAAAAACAATAAGAAGAAAATATCACCAAACTTCACAAATAGAAACCCCCCAATAATATATTTGAACTGTTCCACAACTGGGAAGAAACTAGACCGTATGTCCCCACTAAAGTATATCCTTAAGGTACTATTCAGTCTACAAATACATAGTAAAAAACAAAATTTTAGTGCTTAACGAGTTAAAAAGTTCGATTGCAAATAAAATAATATTTAAGTTATAACTTGCATCTAAATACCAACAACTGCCGAATCATATCGGGCTATTTACGGCTATTACATAAATTATAAACCAATTTGGCAGTAGAGGTAGACGTTAGGCTCCATCTCGTATTAACTTTAATAATTATAATTTAATTAATAAATTTAAATAATTTAGACCTACTGGAAGAAAAAATCGTAGTGACAGCGGGCCAATAGAGAGCAGGGTGCGCGATCCTTGCCATAATGCAATTTGCGCGCCAATTTTCGTACGTGCGTTAATCAAGCCGAATAGTTTGGCCGAATATTCGGTATTCGGCTGAGCTATTCGTTATATCACTATAAACAATCGTTGTTCCTAGAACCAACTTCTGAATACTTGTAATAATTAAAAATTAAGTTTTTGGTATCATCGTTAAAATCTCAAACTTTCTGACTCATTACTATTTATCAATGAAAGAATTGAATTTGTAGAGCAGCTTCTGCTAATTTTCCAAATATCGAAACAAAATTTTTTTCTCGGAATACATTTATAAAAGAACTGCGTAACATCTCGTTTGTCTGTTTAAATAAGATGTATTAAGCTATCGTAATGCTGTTATTAAGGTTAAAGAAGCATTCGCAAACTCGTAATATGTCATCTACCGGTATATGTTTCATCGGTAACTTTATTAGCATTCGTAAAGGATAAATAGATGACATTATCCTAAAAAATCGTGAGTCCGACAACAATTCCGAGAAATCGTTCAGTCGAAATAGTTTCGCACTTGAATCACTTCCAAGATGTGAAACTGGATTTTTCCCACCTCTAATCGTACATTATATTAATATAGACTAATATATTTTAAATAACTTTAAGATTTTGTCCAAAAATAAAATTAAAATTATAAATAATCTAAGATTCTAAGTCATTACTGTAAATCGATTTAGTAAAAGATGTTTCGAAAAACATGCTTTCTTTTAAGATTTCTGACAGACTTGATTATTTTCTTTTTTGTTTTCTTTTTATTGCCCCTAACACATGTTTTCTCATACAAGAAAAAATGGATTAGTACCACATTCTTGCATATCACTTATAAAATGGAGGATATGATTTCTGTGACAATCCGAGTTAAAAGAACGGCAATTAAAGCAAGCAAAGCTACACTCGGAGCCGTAATTACGGTCATTCAAATACGACGTCTGCACTGGGAACAGGCGAAAAGATACAAACGTTTAGCAGATTATCACATGCTTGAAACGGGGCTGGTTTTGATAGGGATCAGTTTGATAAATGTAAATATTTCAATAGCTGCGGGAAATGATCACCAGGCATGATTCTTATTATTTCGTTTTCGAGCAGTGTGTAAATGGACCAATAGAAAAACAATCCGCAATGCCAGTTAAAAAAGTAATGCTCAATGCCCAAATCTCTGCTATTGACTGGATTTTTTACATTTCATCGATGATCTTATTTTGATTTTTATAATACTATAATGTTTTTAATTAAGTAATTGTAACTCTCTTTTCTTTTGCCACGTAACTACTTTAGTGTTTCGCACAAAAAATAATGAAATTTAAATTTATTTTTTTACGTAATTTCATTTATTTATTTCGTAAATTTACCCGTTTTTTTTAAATTTTAACTTTTAATTAAAAGAGAGTTAACATTGAACTATTAGGCAACGTAGTATAATGTAAACCAGAAAGATTTTTAGATTTTAAGGATGTGATTAGATAGGCCTATTTCATTTTAAGTCAGCCTACTATAAGTATTCATTGATGCGTTTAATAACAATACTATTAACCATATAACACGTAATTTTATAGCTGCAAGTATCACATATGCTGGTGACGTGTCACCACTGGAATCTCTTCTGTTAACCTTGAGAGTGCACCCCTTGTTTACTGCTATAACGGGAACAATAGTAATGAGTTTACTCGTCTTTCTTTGTTACTTGCTTTAAATTTCGAATCAACATTAATTACTTAATTAATTCTTCGATTGAATACAGATTGTTGACATACGAGAATATCGTAAATCTAGAAAATGAAGAAAAAACAAGAGTTAGAAACGAAACATTCGGACTGTAGTGATATCGGACCTCCTTGTCCTCCCTCCCTTGCGGTTTTGTTGGAACGGGTGCAATCCACCTGCTCGCGGTAATAAAGGGTTGTAAAAAGGAATAATAAATATAGACAAAGAGCCATAAAAGGAAGGGAGAAAAAGGCAGGAAGAGGGACAGTGAGAAGAGTTCGGGACACGGGAGAGAGAGGAAGGTCGAAGTGGTGGTCCCTGAGAGTGAAATAACGTTTTTTTTGTGTAGAAGTATTTGACTATTTTAGTTTTGTGTGACGAACCGACGGGGCGAAATCCGTTGATCTAGATCGGGTTCCCAACATTGGCGAAGCAGAGACAGTATAATGAAGCCAGATCGACAAGATCCGATCCGTGAAAAGAGTGATTACGATCCAGAATAAGAGTTGATCGACTACTGAACTGAGTGGATAATTGGACACGGCGCAAAGGTTTGAGGAATATACAAGGTTTACACCACAGAAGAAATATGAAAATTTTGTACTTTGTCGGGAACGAAATTCACGGCGCAATGCTAAACGTAAAGGGAGTTAAAAAGGAAAATCTACGGTTCGTGGCAGAAGAGCTTTGTGGTACGGCAGACGATAATCTGACGGTATCGGAGTTAAGCAAATTTATTATAAAAAGTGACGATTTTGCTAGTGATCCAGATTTTGTGTTTAAAATTTTGACCTTTACTGTTGCTGAAAGGAAAGAAAAACGGATAGAAGCTAAGAGAGAAAGGGAACGCCAGCATGAGTTGGAGCTGGCGAGGATTAATGCTAATATTCAAAGCAAGACGAGTAACGATAATCCTAGCCTTGCGGACAGCCACCCGGGTGATGGGGCCGTCATAAGTATTGAGAAGTTGATTAACAGCGTGAAAACGTTAACGCTGCCAGTCCCAACTAGGTCCGAAAATTGGAACCTATTTTTCGCATCTAGAGAGAGCATTCCAATCAAAGAATGTGCCAAAGGAGATGAAAGCGGAAATAGTGATCAATATTCTGGGGGAAAAGGCCGGAAACAATTTATATAACCGGAGACGAGTTTATAAGGATTATTTGAGCGTTCACGAGAATATGAACCGTCAGCCCAATGCTACCTAGAAAATTTCCGAAGTGTTAGACGTAGGCCCAACGAGATTCACATGCAATTTATGTCAAGGCTAGCCTCCTCTTGGGAATACTATTTTGAATTGAGGAGAGAAGGACCTGGAAGCTTTAAAACAACTGATTGTGTCCGATAGATTATTACAGACGTTGGATGCCGACACACGGCTCACATAAGCGTTCGTCAAGGTGAGAGGCGCTGGTTTATTTCCTGACGATAGTTGGGCATGTCTTTCCGTCTCTCATTCTCTCAGTGGTGGGGAAACATACATCGGATTAGCATCCTGACCTCTTGAAAGGCGCTTTTACCGAGACACACGATGATTCGCAGGGATCGCGGCGCCTTTCAGGAGGAAGTTAATAGTAGAGAGAGAGAACTAATAGTAAAACATCGGGAGAGGGAAGGACCCTAGAAGAGATAGCGAAGTTTTTAAAAATATCGACACGAGTAGTTTCAAAAATCAGGTAACAATATAAGAACACACGATCTCTGTCGCCGTAAAAAAAAAAGACGGGTCAACCGCAACTTACGATCCCAGCAGAAGAGGCAAGCCCATAATCGAGCAGCCAGGCGAACCCGTTAACAGCCAGAGAATACAGATGTGAATTAAATAAACCTTAACGTATCTGTCGATACCGTGAAACGAAGGTATGTAACATTTGTAGTATAATACTCACCAACAAACTATATTTCTATGCAAATTAAATTAATTTCACGTCCAGAACCTCAAGCCGTATGACGTCAACGTTAACGTGTTATTTCGTATAAAGAAATGTAGGAAACAGGGATAATATAGGCTTATATATGTATTTCTTTTATTAATAGGCTACGGCAATTTAATCTTTACGGACAGCGAGCGGCTCAAAAGCAAAGTCTTACAATAGCAAACCAATTTGATCGGTTAGGCTTAGTTCAACAATACAGTCGCTGGCACGTCTCCGATTGGGAAAATGTTATATGTATTTAGTGACGAAAAACTGTTCTGCAGTTACAACAGCGGGGACGTATGGGTACGCCGACTACCATCAACACGTCATAACCCTGAATACGTGATGCGTACCCAAAGAAGTGGTTGCTTTTCTATAGGCGAGTTTTTCAATTTCGTGTTTTTGTGTATTTATGTCATAATTCTAACTGACAGTGGAATACGAAACTTGCATTTAACACTGAAAATAATTACATGACATGAAAACATATCGGCATGTTTATTTTATAAATCACAACTTTATTTACGTTTCTTTTCTTTTCTTTCGAAGACACAATGTAGTGACGTAAACTTAAACACTGGGCGAATTTTTCATCCTTTTTATTCGGTTGGTCTTGTGTCTTCGAAAGAAAAGAAAAGAAACGAAAATACAAAACACGGTTTCCTCAAGATAGAACTTTATTTACCTTTTCTGTTTGCAGGTGTCTGGGGTTGGATGACGGCGGCAGGACCCGGGGAGTTGGTCAGAATTGACGGCCACCTGAATGCAGAACAGTATGTAAATATATTAGAACAGGCGCTCATCCCATCGATAAGGGCCATATACGGAGACACGCCCATGTGGTTCGTCTACGACCGCTCCCCGGTTCATACGGCACGGATCACAACACGGTGGATGAGATCCCAGACTACTATAATAGACATTCAGTGGCCCGGGAGAGGTGCAGCCCTCAACCCAATAGAACACCTTTGGGCCGCAATCTCTCGCGTGTCCATTCAAGCAGCAACTCCCGATGAACTTTGGCAGACAGTCAAACATCATTGGGAGAAGCTTCGCTCAGGCATACTCTGTCAAAGTCTTGTGGCAAGTATGCCTGAGCGGCTGAATGAAGTCGTGGACAGAGGAGGTCTGTGGACGAGCTTCTAACACCTCTCCCCTGCATCTTCGCCATGCCGCGTTTTCTGTTTTTTGTTAACTAGGCGTTAACAATGTTTTTGTTTTTTTTTGTTCGCCAATTCTAACTTAAATTATTGAATGTGTGTTGTTTGTTACAGTTATTAAAATGTTTGTAACTTGTTATTAAATGTCATTAAATTAAATTTAATTATTCATATGTAATTTGTGTGTTTTTGAAACAAGTAATAAAAACGTAGCAGAATTAATTGGCTTTAGAGTTTTTGTTTATACTCCTTTTACGCTCTAATTTGGTGATTTTTATTTTGACTGAATCAATTTTAACGAATGAGCGTTCTTTTAGAACCGTCTGTTTTAGGATTTTTTCGCGAAGAACCAATGGAGCCAGAACGTGTAAACACACGTTAAAAATGGTTATTATCGTCATTTTTAGCTGTAATTTAACTATTTTTAATGTTATTTGACTTTACTTAGACTACAAGATGTCTTATCAAAAGCTTCCAGTCGAAAAATTTACTTCTTGATGTTGAGTAATCACAGGGCAAAAATTAAACCAAAAGTATTTTAGTTCTGCGGGCGATTTTACCACGGAATGTTTCTCACAAAACACTTATTCGTTTAAATAACGTCAATAAATATGAAAATTAGCTAAAGTAGAGATGGAAAACGACTAAATTAGCAATTATCTAACATTTGTTTAGTTTTACCTTGATTTACGTGAAGGAAGAGTTTTTATCGCAGTCAATTTTCCACCAGACAATTCTAAAATGCTTACTCGTTCAAACAAAATAAATCAACTAGACGTTAGCTAATTTGAGTGTCGTAATCATGTGGCGTAGCTATCATTCTTTTATAATCTAATAATCTATATGATATTAGGTGATATAGTCGTGTGTTAGGCTTAACTCTATCACATAAATAATAATAAATAAAATTTATGTGTAAAACTTTAATAAAACCATCTGTTAAATCTTGAAAAACAACATTCTAATGAGTAAATTAAAATAAAAATTTTGTCAATTAGTTAATTCACAACCCTTAAAAAAAAGCATTTGGTAATAGTCATAAAACAATTAAACGTTATAACAGTTATTATAAGTTTTATTTTAGATTTAACCGCATTGCGGGCATATTGGTTGCTTAGATATATTTGTTTTTTCTGATTCGCTATTCTGATATAGTTCGGTAACGATTCACGGCCAATACGCTTTATGCGGGGTGTAACCAACAAGAATACCCGCCCAATCAACTAAGCAGAACATAGTGCGGCTAACATTTTTTAACAAGTTATATACAACAGAATTTTCCATTGTTTTATTGGATAATAACAAACCAATATACTTCGTATTTTTTCTCTGAACTTGCAAGACTTAGGGTCGAGTTACACACAACAGTGACCGTTTGGTGCAGTAATATCGTTAAATATAATACATAGCCAATCAGTGTTTGATGTACGACACTTGTATGATTGACAGAATACAGATCACGTGTCGTAGACGAAACTCTGATTGATTATGTGTGATATTTTTATCGATGCTTACCGCACTGTGCCGGCACGTGACTGTTGTGTGTAACTCGACCCTAAATCAGTAAATAATAAAGTCATGAGTTTGCGAAAAAGGCGGGGAAACCAAAGTCAGAAGGAGAAAGTGGCGAGGAGAGAAACGTAGGAGTGCAAAACGCTGAAACTTGTCACCTTTACAGTTGAACCCGTTTACGTAGAAAAAAATTGGAATCTTACGAATGTATATATAGGCTATATATATATAAGTTTAAAAGCTTTTTCTCAAGATGATATTATTCTTTTGAAGTATTATGACGCCTATGATGTTTCGTCGTGGACTCGTCGGTCTTAGGGCAGTGCTCTAGCCTATTGTTGAGAGTGGATTGGTAAAGAAAAGGATGGAACATGTTACTCAACAACTGAAAAGAGAAATCCGTTGTTTCTCTTTGAAATCTGGAATTTGAGAAAGTAGATCTCCGAATTAACCATTCCGATTAGTCCCAATTTTCTCTCGTTGCTTTTCAATTGATCCCTTTTCTATATCCAGGTAACGCGAGACTAGATCAGTTCCAGAGAAAGAACAATTTTCGAAATTTAAGTACCGAAATGTAAGAGTGAAAGTTTCATTACCTGGTTTGACATTCGTGAACATTACAAATCGTAAGTTCTTCGAGTCTACTCAGAACCTGATAGCAGTTGATGGCGATAATGCGATGTATCGCTCTTAATTATGCCATTTAAAATAATTATTTTCATTCTATTTCAAAAAATCATCAGATTGTTTCCAATAATTTAAACCCTTTATTACAACGCTTCTTTCGAAATCATGCTCAGAAAAATATATAGCGTTTGATTATTAAAAGAAATATTGATTGAAAATTTTTAAAAAGTTGTTATTTATTATTTTTTAATATATCGAAAATGATTCCTGAATGGCATCTTTCCCACTGGGTAAACAACTTTACACCTGCAATGATGGTTTTTCCGTAGAAGTTCTATGTTTTCTGGGAAGCTACCATTCGTGTTAGGTAACGTTAGCTTAAAAAATACAGTAATTTAAAACAAATCGATTTAAAACATCATAAAAATATTTTTATAAACGGATCAGAAATAAGTCATAAGACAGCTATTAAGATAATCGAGATTTAGTTCAATTAAAATTAAACAGTTTTGACTGATTCTTAAATATCAAAGGCAATATTCTTTCCATCAATACAATTACACAACAACATTGTTATCTGATCCACTTCAGACAGGAAAGGGCTCGTATCGCAAAAAACTCGTCACTAAACGAACCACGGTATATAAATGAAATGGTTTGTTTGTTTGTTCGCTATACACTCCTAGACTGTTCGACCAAATGCTACGAAACTCGGCAGTTACGTTTTACTCAAAATTTCTTACTTAAATCATCTTGTATATCCCACCCTAATTATCGATTGGATTTCTATACTTCGATTAATATCTGTCTACATTTGATTGCTGGCTTTACACGTAGCGCAATCTATTGGAAAAAAAATTAACAAAATAATTTGATATTTAATGCTTTCAATAGCATTAATTTTCGCTGTTAGCTGTTACTAATATAAAAACAGTTATCTCTGTGTGTGTGAATTCCTCATAAGTCTTGCAATCTTTATCCAAGCTAGATAAAATTTTGGTTATATTCGTTTTATGTTCTGACAGAAAGCTACTTATATTGTGGAAATATTAACTAAAGAATAAACGTTTTATAGAGTTCGGATCCATGATCGCCCTACGTTGCAGTGACGCTCATACTCCACGAGTAAATTTCTTTTCAGTTGCATTTCTCAATATTTTGGCAAATGGCGTATTTTGACCTTAATTCATTAAATTTAAAGTTTAAAAAGAAAAAGATAGGCTTATCGTGTCACTTCTATAACACATTTTTACGTATTCTAAGAAATTAAATGTAAAATAAATTTGCTCACAGGTTTTGATGGTTGTTTAATAATAATAATAATACGTTATTGGCATTACATAATTTTATTAATAGTATCATGTCATACGTTTTTGAGGGGAATAACATTTTGATGTACCATGTTGAGTCATAGGTGTGCCGAAAGTAGAAAATTCTTGCGGAACACTAGCCTAGGGGAATGCGTAAGAGTAAAATTGGTCAGGTAAATTCTAAATCTAAAAAAAATAAGAACAACCGAGACCCCGAACGAGGTGATCATTGACATAAGCAATATCGAGTAACAATGGCTTTGCTTGACTTAAAACACTTCTCAACTCTTCAATCTCTACTTTCTCATAAAAAATATTCTGTCATGCTTGGCAAGAGAATTTCTACTATATTATAAACATATAAATGAAGGCATAGATTAATGATACACAGAGACTGAAAACTCCTACGCCATTTATGTTAGCGATTTCAAAGTCACATCATAAATTTAAACCACCAGAATGCAGAGGTGTGCCGAACTCGGTTACAGGGCACTGCCATGGCGTGCTGTCTACCTGATGTCACAAATGTTTTGTTAAATTTGTTCTTTTACATTTATGTTATTCCTAATTACAGATACTTGTAACTGGAATATAAAAGATAAAGAAATAACGTTTGGTCACATGAATATATATATTTTAATACTGTCATGAAACAATTAAGAAAAAACAACATAAAATAAAAAACACGTAGTATGGACTATTTATGTAAATATTTTTATTATTATTAATACATTTAACTGTATACTAGACTAAGATTAAAATTTTACAATGTCAGTTATGTTTAATCAAAAAATATCAAAATTTTTACAAATAATTCTTCATTTCTTTCTTCAGATATAACATACACAATACAGTTATTTCACTTCATACTAAAGACTTTGTGTTCATACAGTTAAGTATCTTTAATACACGTCATACTTAAAATTAATAATAAAAATAAGGAGAAGTCCGTATCGTTCCATATCTTCTAGTGCATTTATTATATTAATACAAATAGAATAATTATTTTAAAATATGTAAATTATTTCGAGGCATTTCACAAGGACAACTTTATTGTGAATGATAACTGCGCACGTGAATATTTAAAAAGTAATTTGAACAGAATTTTTTGCCACAAACATCACATTTCTTAACGCGTAAATCGGGATTTCTTTTCATATGTCTATTTAAATCAGCTCGTGTCCGGAATGACTTACTGCAAATTTTGCATTTAAACCTTCCTCCCGGAGGATGAGCAGTCTCTTCATGAGTTTCAAATTCGATTTTTGACGTAAATTTCCTCTTACAGACATCACAGCTGAAGTGTATCTGACCATTGTAAGCAAGTAGATGCTGCTCCAAAAAAAAACTATTTACGTAAGTCTGTTTACAGATATTACATTGATAATGTAATTGTTTGGGGTGTATTTCTAAACAAAAAAATTTTAAATGCAATTTCAGTTTACTTTCTGTTTTAAATCTGCTTTTACAATGTCTGCATAAATACGGATGATTCTGATGAACCAGTCGATGGTTTAATAAATGACTTTTAAAATTAAATCCCTTGTTACATACTTCACAAACGTGAGGAAGATTGTCTTCATTGTGAGTTGCTTCGTGATATTTTAAACGATCTTTATTGATAAAACGTCTGTTGCATTTCTCACAACGAAACGGTTTTATGTCGAAATGAATTTTCTGGTGATTAATTAAAGTGGTTTTATTTTTAAATTCTTTATTACAAATATTACACTTTTCAATATGTATTTTCGAATGTGCTTCTAGCGTGTTTTTATTCTTGAATGGCTTCCTACAAATATAGCAGAAATACATATTTTCATGTTTACTAAGACAATGTTTGGCTAAAGCACTTGTATCGTTATAACCTTTTTTACATATGTCACAAACATACTTTTTTGTATCGCTATGAATTAGTTTATGCCTTCTTAAATAGTGTTTTGTTTTAAAATGTTTGTTACATATATTACAAGAGTATTTGTATTCATCAGTGTGTGTACGAATATGCAGTTTTAAACCAGAACTGCGTTTATAACTTTTGTTACATATATGACAAGTATGGTTAAATTGATTATTATGAACTACTTTATGAAGTGACAAACTGTGTTCTGTTTTAAAATATTTGTTACATATGTCACAAGAATACTTGTATTCATCGGTGTGTGCACGAATATGCTCTTTTAAATGACCACTTCGTTTAAAACTTTTGTTACATATATGACAAGTATGGTTGAATGTATCATTATGAACTATTTTATGAGTTATCAAACAATTTTTTGTTTTAAAACTTTTGTTACACACCTGACAAAAATAGTTACGTTCATCGCTATGAGTTTCTTGATGCCTTCTTACTTGGTCTTTCCATTTAAAACTTTTATTGCAAATATCGCATTTGAAAGGACGGTCTTCACTATGTGTTCGTTCATGTTGCAACAACATATAGTTCCACTTAAATTCTTTTCCACATGTCTTGCAGGCATGAGCTCTGTGTATTCTCTTGTGTCTTTCTAAACGGCCCCTACCGTATGGAACGCGCTTACCACAAATGTCGCAATACACGTTTTTTCGCTTGATATTAGATTTTTTAACATTTGTTGGAGATGACTTCACTCGATTTCCAGATAGCTGCAAACGTGAACTCCTCTGAGAGATTTCGTTTTTATTTCCAGTTCTGTGTTCTTTCGTGTGTTTTCTCAATAGAAATTGCCACAAAAATTTCTCATTGCAAGTTGTACAACGAAATGGTTTTTTTCTAATATGACAGAACAGATGTGTTTGTAATATTCTCTTATTTGTAAAAATCTCTTTACATAAATCACACGTAAATTCTTGTTTAGAATGAGATGCATTCATAATCCTGAAGTATTTCCTTTTAATCTTTTTATGAATTTCATTGCATTTTTTACTCAAAGGAACGTATTTCTTTGTTTTGATATTATATTTATAACGCTCTTGCTTTTTCGAATTGCGCTGAAGATCGTTTTGCTGAATCTGCTCTTCCTCCTTAACTGAAAGTTTAAAAAATAACATAATGAAAACTCTATTATATTTCATTGAACATAACATAGCTACAATATTAAAATGTAAGTGTGCTCTATTGTACTCTATTGTATTAGCAATATTGTATTAGTTGTCACTGCGTGCTGTAGTTGTAAACTCGTAGTGTTGTCATCACTTGTTATCGTGGTGTTTTTTTTTTTTTTTTGTGTGTGTGTGTGTGTGTGTGTGTGTGTGTGTGTGTGTGTGTGTGTGTTTGTGTTTGTGTATAAACATTTTACACCAAAATGAATCATTCAAGTAAAAAGCAACGAACCTATCCTTTTAAATTAACAAAGATTGGTAAGAAGACTACTTTGTTATCGAAAGTAAGGAGAAATATATTTGCTTAATATCCAACAGCGTTGTTTCAGTGACAGAGAAACACAATGTCGAACGTCATTACAAAACCAATTAGAGATTCTTGAGGTTAGTTATCCGCCTAAATCCAAGTTAAGAAAAATATAATTTAATTAACTAAAATCCTAAGTATTTACCGAGAAAGCATTTTTTTCATTAGCCATGTAAATAAAAATAAAAACGCCTTATTTTTTTCTTTAAAATTTCTCATTTGTTGGCAAAACGAAAAAAAGCATTTTTATTAAATGAACTAATTAAGGAAGCATTTCACTTTGGAGCTGATTCGTTATTTGAAGGATATTTTAATAAGCGAGAAATTATTTCAGCAATACAATATTTGCTGTTATCAAACAATACAAGAAGAATCAAGGCAGTTTCAACAGATTTACAAAATCAGTTGAAAAATGATTTGGAAGAATGTGAGTATTTCTCATTTCAATTAGACGAACGAACATCAGATACATCGCAATTGGCAGTAATGATAAGAATGGTATTGAGTGATTTTAATGTGAAAGAAGAACTATTAAAGTTACTATCAATGCAAGAGCGAACAAAGGGTGAAGATTACTCAACAGAAATTAATATGCCTTTACACAAGTTATCAGCAATAATTACTGATGGTGCACCAGCAGTGGTGGACTGCAATAATGGATTTATTTTTCATTGCAAGTAAGATGAATCCTTTTCAATCTTTATGAATTATCACTACATCACACATCAAGAATCATTGTGCCAAAATATTACCCTTTGAACATGTTATGAATGTTGTTACTAAAATAGTTAACAAAATTCGAGCAAATCCGTTATCACGCAGATTGTTTAAAGCCCTGGTAGAAAAGAACGAATCTTCCCAAGTTGACCTACATGTAGATATAAGATGGTTAAGTAAAGGCCGATCGGCCGATTTTTTATCTTTCGGAAGAGATAAAAAAATTACTTATTCCAAAAAATAAAACGTTTGAACAATTAGATAACAATGGTTGATGGACTTGGCTTTTTTAACTGACATATATAAAAAATTGGTACAGTTTACACCTGAAGCTCCAGGGTAAAATAAACATTTAGCTGAAATGATTAGCTTCATAAAAGCATTCAAAGCCAAAATACAGTTTTGGATGAATAATTTGTCGATTCTTCTTGTACACTTTACATAAATGATATAAATTAGCGGTGAAAATAATTTTGACCTAATATTATTTATTACTTGCCTTAAAAAACTGTTGGAACAGTTTGAAAGTAGATTCCAGCAATTTATTATTATCAAACCTGTGGCTATATTTTTTGTAAATTCATTTACTACATAAGTAGGCATTACTGAAACTGCTAACTCGATACCAGAACGCCTTCAAAAAGAAACCTCGAAAATTTAAAAAGCGATTTTCAATTTTCAAAATGATATCATGTTAAAATACCATGATACACATGAAAACTTTTCGAATTTAGTCGATCATAAAAAGTATAATCTTTAAAAAAAAGTTTTTAAAATCAAATCCTGTTTCGGTGTCACATATTTGTGCGAATCTTTATTTCCCACCGTGAATATTATAAAAGCAAAAAAACAGAGTTCAACTTACTAATGCCAACCTTGAAGATTGTTTACGATTGGGGTTATTATTTTACACTCCAAACTGTGAGTAATTAGCAAACGAAATGATGTCAAAGATCGCACTAAGTTGGCTTTTATTATATGTTACAAAATGCATGTTATAATAAAGGACATAATATTTAATTTTTTTTTTAAATCCGATTTCAGTCCACCGCTGTTGTTTGCAATCTGGAATGCGCCTTGCTCTAACTGATGGATCCAGCTTTAATTTCCTTATCGGACTTCCAAATAAATGTAAAAAATTAAATTGTTCGACTATATTTGTAGTTATTTATTTTATTTATTTAGTTTGTTTTTTAATAGTTATCATAGAAACGCGTCAGAAATCGTGTGCTTCTAGAGAGAAGGAAGAAATCATTAGCGTGAAGGAAAAGAAACTACATACTGTAGTAAAAGTCTATGGACTTTAAGAAGAGGCAAAATCGGTGGATTCTTCAGACATTTTAAATACGATAATTTCATAATATGACGATTTTAGTCTCTGTAATCCAAATTCTTGGTAGACAAATCTCACAGCAATTTAAAACTTATTGGCAAATAAGTTTGGGAGGGAGGTTGGGAGGTTTTAGTATGTTTAGTATACACGTGTGTGAAAAGTTTCTTAAATTTGATTCCTATAAATGTGTGCAAAGTTTACCACCCTTACCTATGGAAATATCATTGTAACTACCACCAACGGTTATTCACTGAAGAGGGACTGGAAGATATTACACCAGCCCGAAATGCATTTGATGTAGTCTTTACAAAATAAATTTAATTTGCCAATAAGTTTTAAATTGCTGTGAGATTTGTCTACCAAGAATTTGGATTACAGAGACTAAAATCGTCATATTAGCTAATATACAGCAAACCATTTATATATATTTTGACGATAATTTCAGCGTATGTCCAATAGATATGTACTGTACATTGTTTTTCAAGGGTTTTCTAACACGTTGCAAATATTTACTTATATATATCATTAAATAAATTATATAGTTCTCGTTTACATCGTTTCAATACATTTCCTTTATTATTCTAGTGGATCCGTTAACAAAGCAAAATAACACGAATCATTAAATCACAACTCATGATCAAGCAACATAATTTTATTATGTTCAAAAATATATTAATACGATGTAGAAAGTTACTTATATTTTTTAAGTATTTAATGCCAGATAAATGTATGACAGTTGAAACTTGAATGCAGTTCATCAGCCTTCTAAATAATACAAATATGAAGTCTGAACTAAGTAACATGTTACTTACTTTGGATGTTCATTTCATTCCTGTTAAAGTTTTCGTCTGGAGTGAAAAATTCATTGTTGACAATCTAAAGAATATACAAACAATAGATGACAACCACTAATAATCACTTATAATTAGTGTTGCAACGAATAGTATATTCGGCATCAGGCCGAATACCGAATATTCGGCCAGGAGCGTAGCCGAATACCTGGCCGAATATTCGGCCAAACTATTTGGCTTGATTAACGCACGTACGAAAATTGGCGCGCAAACCGCATTACGGCAAGGATCCTGCTCTCTATTGGCCCGATGTCACTACGTTTCGCCAATCGCGTTAATTCTTGACAGTTGTAGCGAACAGACAAGAGCGTCATGACAGTATGTGATAAATAATGATATCAAATGTGGATAACAATGAGATGACTACACGTGTAAATAACAAAAAAAGAACAGAGAAGGACCGCAAAGTGAAAATGTGAAAATAAATATGAAATTGAGTTTATAACATAATCGAACAAGTGGAGGCAACAGCTTATTGGCGCGAAATTCGCGGCCGTCAATGCCAAATAATTGTTCTCACAGACTTCGGAAAGCTAAATGCTTGTAATGAAAGTCACTTAGCGTGCATGGGCGAAAGCCTGGGGCCGTTCAGGCTACCGAGCTGTCTCGAATCTGTGAAATCATAACCGTGACTTATACCGACGTTCTATCTGTCTCTTTTCAACGTTATCACCAAGCTATGAGTCACGTAATTGTAAAATGGTAAATCTACGACAGAAAAGTGACGAATCGAAAGTATCGTGCGCGCACATTATGATGTATGCATAGGCATACGTGGACTAGAGCGATAGAGGAAAGAGAAAGGAAAGAGCAAAGATGAGCGCTTAAAAAGAAGGATAGGCAGCGTCAGACCCTCGGATGTGCGACGATTCTCGAACGAATAGGTGTGTACGTGTGCTGATCTTTGTAATTATAAATTGTAAATACATGTGACTAATATTATTTTGTTTTTTTATTTCGTGCATGTTATAAGTTATAAATAAATATGTGGTACGATCCAAAAGTTCGGGGACTGCAGTAATCTATGACAACAAAAGCATGTATTTGAAGTTACAGCGTATAAAATGGTTTCTACCAAACTATTTCTACGTGTTCAGGTTAATTTCACCCATGTCATGTGATTAAACCGCGAGCACTACTGTTTTTTTCCGGAGATAGTTACCTTTGTTCTGCGACGTAATAAAAGTGGAGTTTCAAGAACAACCTCCAACATTAAATTTTGTCAGCGTTTAGGTAAAACAAATACAGAGACTTTAAAATTGCTAAGAAAGGTGTACTGTGATTCTACCATGGTAAAATCGAAATGTTGGAGGTTGTTCTTGAAACTTCACTTTGATTACGTCGCAGAACAAAGGTAACTATCTCCGGAAAAAGCAGCAGCGCTCGCGGTTTAATCACATGACATGGGTGAAATTAACCTGAACACGTACAGGTGGTTTGGTAGAATTTATTTCAAACGCTGTAACTTCAAATACATGCTTTTGTTGTCATAGATTACTGCAGTCCCCGAACTTTTGGATCGTACCACGTATAAACAAACAACACTAACCCAATAACATTAAATCTAAATACTAAAATGATTAATTTACTGTTTTTGTTATTTCTTACTCCTGTTTTCAGGTATTCGGTATTCGGCCGAATAGTGATTAAATATTCGGTACAGCCGAATAGCGAAAAATAGGCTGAATACCAAATAGTAACCGAATATTCGTTGCATCACTACTTACAATGTATAAACCAGCAACGAGTTGCCCAATTTTTCCGGCAACATTTAAAATTTTGGTGGCGTTATCTGTTATAAAATGTTTTTTAAATAAAATATGATATTTTAAACTATTATAGAACAGCAAACAACTGAATTTCGAGGGTAAGGAAGAGTTTTATAAAAGAAATTCAAATCCTAATAACCAGGAAAATCCTCATTAAGTCCGATCCTTCAGTAGATACACACGACATCTATTATCACCCTACCTCCTCGACCTTCAACTACTAAAATTTAACAGCCTCAATTTCTTAAATAAACAGACCTTCTGCAAAATTTTAGGAAGTTTCCACCAAAAGCACAAAAGTAATTAAGCTTCGAACATAGTGAAAATAATCGCATACCCCACACACAAATAGGAATACATACACTGACATCGATACATACAGGAAAAATCCACGGATTTTTTTTAGCATTTTACGATTTTTGAAGGTGTCCTAAGTTCAAAAATGAAAACTTCTTAAGGGTCATTTTTCGACCGATCGTCATAATTCACCTCAGTTACATATAACAGTCGGAAAAGTAATATGAAAGTCACTACACATTTACAAATTACAAATCTTCTATTTTGTGATTTCATATTAGGAAACTCCATTAAAATTAACTATAATACAGGATGTCCATAAAGTCTCTTTACCATTTCAAAAATTTATTACAAATGCAATTGATAGGATATTTTATTCAGATTTGTTCTATTGTATTCAGTGTTTATTAAAGTTTTTAATCACATTTACGCATTTGTGTGTTTCAGGGATTCTGTTTGTGAAAGAGGTGCTGTTGAATGAATCCCTAAAAAATGGCTACCCCTCTTTCTATGCACTTCTTTCTATGGGGCTATGTTAAAGACAGAGGCGGCGTAAGGCGTGGGCGACGTGGGCCACCGCCTACGGCCTCGCGGTCCGAGGGGCCTCGCGCCTCGAAGGTTTATGCATTACTTGCGTAAACGTAAAGAAAAAATTTTACTCGTCATAAAACGATAAATATATTGACATACCAAATTTGTTTTTATTTAGTCTAGCAACATTTGCTGGAGTCACATTGCTATCGCGGGGAATCCCCGCCAGCCAGAGCTGGGGATTTCCCATTCTGTTTGTTTACGTTACTTTCACGCTGGATTCGAAAAATGCTTGTCTGATGCTCATCAATTTACTGAGAATAGCAGTTATGAAACTGCCAAAAGACTTTAAAAATGAAAGGGTAACTAAAAAGAAAAGGATGTCCGATTATGAAGGCAGCGATCAACCTATACAGTATCCCAAAAGCCGGTTTTTTAACACCATAATTGATTCTATAGTAAACAATATGGATTCCATATTTATGTCTTTAAATCAACATTTTGAAAATTTGGTTTTCTCTATGATCTAAGCAAGTTAAAAAATATTCCAAAAGAGCAAATATTTAAAAAAAACTGTCAAAATTTACATTCAGCCTTGCGAGTGGGTGAGAGCAGTGACTTCCAACCTTACGAATTATATGAAGAATTACAAACAATGAACCCAAATTTACCTAACTTCATTAAAGATGTGAAACAGCTTGTCCAATACATAACAGTAAATAACCTGAAAGAAATTTACCCATATATTTACATTGTCGTTCGAATTTTGTTAACAATACCGGTAAGTACTGCCTACGCTAAAAGGAGCTTTTCAAAATTAAAACCAATAAAAACTTATTTAAGAAATACAATGGGTCAGGAAAGACTTTCAGCTTTGGCAGTTTTATCTGTTGTAGCATATATGGCAAGGGTGGGCAAGCAAGAGTTCGGTGGGAGCCGAAATGTGAGTTTTGCGAAACGCATGGGAGCCGCAGTTCTGCACTGTCGTGGCGGATAGTCTGGTAAAGCGCGCGAGTTTATTATATAATATAAAACAAATATTGAATTTTTTTAATAAACATATTTTCACAAAATTATAAAAATAAAATTGTATAAATAATAATAAAAAACAGAAATTAACACTTTTAGCAAGGGCCGCATGTAACTCAAAAAGAGCCGCATTTGCCCATATCTGATATATGGCATCTAAGCTGAATTACGATACAATTATTAAAGAGTTCAGCAAAGCTAAAAGCAGGAAATTTCTGTTTCTTTAATTCTTTCTTATTTAATTTTCTTTAATGTTATTCAAAGAATATAGTGTGCATTTTTTATGAATAAAAATTTGACAGTTTCAACTGCTTTTTATTTTATAAAATCTGTCTTCTTGCGTCACCAGAAGGCCTCGCGAAAAGTACCCTCTATACCCGCCACCAGAGGCAAGGTATAGAGTACCTAGATATCTAGTTACTTTATACCTTGCCCTCATCAAATTTAGGTCATGCCCCGCCACTGGTTAAAGATATCGTGTATCGAACAAAGATATGGGACATTACTGACCTAAAGCAAAGGATTACTGATGCCATTGCCACAATTGATGAGGCTATGCTACAGCGAATATGACAAGGAATCGAGTACCGTTTTGATGTGCTTCGTGCAACTAATGGTGCCCATGTAGAAGTCTATTAAATGAGGTAAAAAAACTTTAATAAACGCTGAATACAATAGAACAAATCTGA
The DNA here is from genome assembly GCF_030686945.1 of Centruroides vittatus. NCBI lineage: Eukaryota > Metazoa > Arthropoda > Arachnida > Scorpiones > Buthidae > Centruroides > Centruroides vittatus. The sequence continues at coordinate 34,454 of NW_027121104.1, read as the reverse complement.
ATAAAATATCCTATCAATTGCATTTGTTATAAATTTTTGAAATGGTAAAGAGACTTTATGGACATCTGTACTGTATAATTGGATTGCTATATGTTAGATTTCAATGTAAAACGTCTTTGTAATCCAAAAAATTATGGTAGACGGTCTCACAGCAATTCTCGGTTAGAATTGTGATTTTATTAGAGGTATAGAATGTGGTAATCTGTGTTTATCTAATCAATGACTCCATAGTATTAGAAAACTAAATAAATCTAGTGTTTACAACTATCGCCGTTTTTAATAAGTTTCAAAGTAAATTTTTTTTATGGCCTCGTAAATCTTAGCCCGTCTATTGTGCCATTTTCCACAACACATGGCCGCATCTATTGTGGACCTGACCAACCCTTCGATAAGACTGAAATAAAATTTCTCTGTTTATTCTCGAATGTATCGTGAACAAAAAACAACAGAAATATTCAAACTACCAAATGAGAAAAGTTTAAAAAATTATAATTTACATATATAAATTTAATGTTGAAATCTGCTTTTTAATTTCCAGGAAGTTAAGTATACATAACAACGGAAAGTATTGAAATAGTGTCACATTTCACTATTCGAGTTTTTGCAAATTTCGAAATTTTCAGACCTCCTAAACCCAAAACACACAGCAAAAATTTCAGTAGATATGTATGTGTGTGTGGGGGCGTGTATTTTCGCCTCTATTTCGTTTAATATTTCAGAATGGATTGAAGATTAAGAAAAGAAAATTGGTGACGTACATTGTATATTTGATGCATTGATGCTATTAAATTTTGGTAATAAATCATCAAGGGGTGAAGAGATAGAAGATGGTCAAGATTAAAATCTCGAGTAGGATCGGTCTTAATGAAGCCTTTGTTTGTTGCTAGCATCTACAATTGTTTATGAAAATCATTTCTATCCTTAAAACTAAACATTTTGTCATTTTATAATAATTAAAATTATAGAGTTTTTATAACATATGGCGTCACAAACAATTTAATTTATTTTTTATGATTAATAATACAAAAGTTATTTTTAAAATAAAATCTTTCAACAGCCAAAAAAGTTACGCTACTCGTTATTCGATTTATTCGTGTATATTACAGAATACACCTAAATTTATAACAATTTTATATTGGTGATACTGAGCTACATTTTCAACCATTCGAAAAGCGAAGTTAATATTAAAATTTCACTATTAGTATGTAAAATATTTTAAAATTTCTATTACTTACCACTATTTGTTTATTATCATTTAAGAGATGAACAACTTCTTTACAATCTTCAGCCTTTACTTCAATCTTCAATTTTTTCAAAACAACTTTACATTCTGACTTTATACCATGTTTTACATCATAATTCTCATTTACTTCTTCTTTCTTGATACCTGTAGTAGAATTTACAAAGTTTTCGAGTTAAAAAATTCTAAGAAAACTTGAAATATAAAATAAAACTGGTTATATTTTTATAAATTAACACAACAATATGTAATTACAGTAGAGCGTCGATAAGTGGAACCAATTGGGGACTGGGGTCCTTCCAGTTAATGATTTGTTCCAGTTTCCGACTTTGAACGAAAAAATACATTAACCTGTCCGATGTTCAAATTTTTCTCCGTTGCGTATCGCTTCCTGTTGAATTTTCGTCGATTTTAAGCCTAACGAAAATTTTTATAATAATCATCGAGGCTATCGTATCGTTAAAAATTATTTCTGCATTTTGTACAAACAAAATAAATATATTAAATATGAAAAAAATGAAAATTATACTTTAGAAGTAAATTTAGTATCAAAAACGTTCGATTCAGCACGACACAGTCCGACTGAAAATCGTTCCACTTTCCGGTCATTCCACTTACCGACGCTCTACTGTACATGTATTATTACATCATTCACTTGTGATTAAAAGCCAATAACTAGCTATGGGAAAATGCCTATTGGGGTGATGTGTGGTACATATTATGATAAATATAATTAGAAACTTGTTTCCATTATTAAATAAACCAGCAACAAGCGCTTAATTTAAGTTTCCTGGGAAGATTAAAACTATGTGTGCCGTCATCGGTTATCATATGTTATTAAAACGTTTTTATACTTATAACTATTATACAATAGCGAAAAACTTAGTTTTGTCGGTAAGGATAAGTTTAAAAAAAAATGTAAATGCTAATAAGGAGTAAAATTATTATTAAGTCGATCCTTCCATTATCTCTCGAACACCTCGATCTCTAATCACCAGAATTTAATAGCATCGATCTCTGTAATACTCAAACCTTCATTCTAAATTTCAGAAATGTTCGACAAAAAGCACAGGAATTATTAAACTTTAAAGAGGGTGAAAAAATCCTGCCTTTCCCCACCCACTAACATTCATGCATACTAAAAAATTTTCGAAATTGTTTGCATTTCTCGACATTTCAAGGTGTCTTAAGTCAAAAATTTAAAAATATTCGTGTGGGGGGGTAATTTTTTTACCGATTGCCATACTTTTCCCTATTATATATAACAGTCGGGAAAGTAAAAAACTTAGTAAAAAAAGTGTTAAATAACCGTGGATTTAAAAATTTTCTATTACAAATTTACAATCATTACATTTTACAATTTATTACCGTAGATGTTGTAAAATATAACAAAGAAGTTTTATTAATCATCGAAGTTCGACCTTTCGTTGTTTTCTTATTTTTCGAAGTTCTGGCTCTCTATCAGCAAAAAAAAAAATATAAAATATCTTACAAAATTCTATTTTCACGTTTACTTTGTATTATATTTCAGAGTGGATTAACTAAAGTTTTGAAGTTTGGCGCGAATAATTTTGTGTATGGGTCATTCAGGCTATATCTTGGGTATTATAAGTCAAAGGTCAGACAAGACAGCTTCATGTGACATTCCAGGAATGTAGTTAGACTTACTGAAAATTTTACTCGTTATTGGCACTTATAACATTTTTATAACTTAACCTAAGTTTCCAAAATAACGCTTTTGCTTTTTACTAAATTCATAATAATAATAAAACGTCATCTTGTTTTGTTGGGATCACCGCTATATACATGCAGAATTCTGACAAATTTTCTAGTAAAAATTTATGTTTTAATAAAATCTTATAATACCTGGGTTGCACCTAATTAGATCTTTCTGGCTCATTCAGACAAAAGTGGACAATCGATGCCTCACTTTATAACTAACAGAAAAATCCCAGTTTGAAAGCGGAAAACATTGAACTGTTGACATCATTGACATTATATAAATGATTTTCACCAATAATTTTAGGTCTGAACATTCAGACGTATGTACTGTACGTTACCATTTACATTTATACGAATGTGTTATATAAATGTAAAATTTCAATTTTATGTGTTACCAGTGAAAACGTACTTTCATATTAGAAGTATTAAAGCTCTTACCTCTTTCGATTTTATAACCAGAATGACTCCAAATAGTGGACCCGTTTGTGTTGTTTGTGGAAATTGTCTTTCCTTTAATATTTATCTGAAATAATAAAAGACTACGTTATATTATCAGACAAATTGATTTTTATAGAAAAATAAATAAATAAATAAATACAAGTACGTTTAATAAATAAATTTCTTTAAAATATCGCCTACTTCGACAAATCATCAAAAACTCTAATGCACGAGAAGGACGGCAACGTTTAAATTTTCTTTAAATTTTTAAAAATAAACCTCTTATCAGCTTGTGTATAGAGCTCGAACAATACAAGCCGAGTCCCAGATACTTTTTAACTGTTAATAAAAGGAATAGACTATCCGTTTTGTCTTTTAAACAACTCAGTAAAGCTATTAGCATTATTAACTTTTTTAGAACGAACACTGTGGCAAAAACGTGAAATTTTATAGTAAAAATGACTTTTTCTTGAAATCGAAAATGACGTAGCTCAGTTTAAAGCTCGCAGGGCCATTATTTACACAAGTATACTGTTTAAAATAATATGTTTCTCTATTTCCCACTTTATATTTTGGCACTTTAGTTGTTGTTCTCATCCTTAAAGCAACACTGCAATCTTATAGAAAAGTATCCTTTACTCACCTCTAAAGGTTCCGATTTAATTGTTTTATAACACTTCACATCTGTGTTAAATTCTTTCTTGACATTCTTTAAATCCACTTCAAATTTCAGTTCGTTACGTTCAATTGTAAAGATCGAATATTTCGTTTCTAACTCTTCTTTTATCTTCATTTTCTCGATTTACGATATTCTCGTATGTCAACAATCTGTATTCAATCGAAGAATTAATTAACTAATTAATGTTGATTCGAAATTTAGAGCAAGTAACAAAGAAAGACGAGTAAACTTATTACTATTGTTCCAATTGTAGCAGTAGACAAGGGTTGCACTTTCAAGGTTAACGGAAGAAACTCTGGTGGTGTCACGTGTCCAGCACACGTGATATAGTTATATAGTTAATATTGTTTTTAAAACGCACCTATGAATGTCTATAGTAAGAAATTAAAAATAAATTATGCCTATTTAATTACATCCTTAAAATCTATAAATTTTCTGGTTTACGTTATAATCGATAACCTGATAGTTGAATATTAACTAACTAATAATTAAAAGTTAAAATTAAAAAAAAAATTAAAAAGCAGGTAAATTTATAATTTATTTATTTATTTTAATAGTACAAGGGAAACCCTGTATATACTGTACGGGTATATTACAACGAAAAAAGACATTACAATCATTAGTACATTTAAATAGGTTACCGAGCCCCATTCATTAAAGATATCCAAATACAACTTATTATATTTATAATTAGCACTTTATCTTTAAACGCATTTAAATAATTATTTGCTAATCTCATTAAAATATCAGAGACGTCCGTTTCATTCAACATTGTAGGTTAATCTCGAAAACCAAAATTTAGCAACAAGGACATAGTTCGATCTCGTTAAAAACTTCCTTTTTCTGTTAAACTGTAATAACACCAGTTCCTTTAGATTCGATAGCGTGAGATTAAGCACCAATCAGTGTCAATACCCAAACGTCCAACCGTACCCGAACGCCCGCAAACTCATTCCTTCTTGTATGAAAAAAGCGTAGAAATATTGTTAGAAAAACTTTTTAAAGAAACTCACACTTTGTATTCTTACGTAGATTGTTCTCCAAATCTACAAGCCACTAAACGCAATGTTTCTTTACATTTGTTTTAAAAGAGGAAAGAGAAAGGGTGACTCCAACATTTGCCTACGGTCACCGTTCAGTACCCAACCTCCACTTCCCCTTGCCGGCTACTTGTTTCTTTTCGCTTTTCTAGATTTATTCGCCACCCATAGGGGTTGGTAACGCCAACTGCTCTGTGCTAATCAGTCCAACTTCCGTCACGTCTGAAGAGTGAACATTTTGTTTTGGCAGTTGTAATTGGAGAAGTTCTGCGCTTAAAAATGAGGTCGTCCTCACACAGGGCCGTTTCCTTGAGTCTCCCTCGTAAGAATTGTTGCTGTGTAGAAGAGAGACAGTGTAGCCGCCAAAATTCTTGAACATCGCACAGAGATAGTGGAAAAAGGGGGAAGAAATTAAAAAACAAAAGCAAATATCGCCGATTTAAAAAATAATTGTGAAAACATTAAAAGGTATATAATATTTAAGTTATTTTGTAAACTCTCTCTCTATATAGGCCTATATATCACCATTCGAAAGGGAAATTCAACTGTAGGATAAACCAGCAACGAGTTGCATAACTTTTCCGGAAACATTTAAAATTTTGATGAAGTCAACTGTTGTCGTGTATAATATTAAAATGTTTTATATATTTAAATATAAAATGGCAAAAATCGTAGTTTTAAGGATAGCGACGAGTTTTATTTCTAAAAAATTGCAATTGCTAATAACGAGTAAAATCGTCATTAAGTTCCGACCCCAATGGAGACACTCACGACCCCCATTAACCCTCAACCCCATCGATCTTTAACCATCGAAATTTAATAGCATAAATGCCCCTAATAAAGAAGAGAACACCTAAGGGAAGACCGAGGGAGAGGTGGATGAACAAAATAGCCGAACACCTAAAATATAGGACTGATGGTATTTGCCAGACGAGCATGGGCGTAGCCAGGAAGGGGCATGGGTGGGCACGGCCCCCCCAATTAACCTGGTGCCCCTCCCCAGAAAATTACAGCCCGGCCCCCACGCAGTTAACGTGGTACCCCTCTCCAGAAAATTACAGCCTCTACTAGGCCTCTCCCATAACAAAATCCTGGCTACGCCAATGCAGACAAGTGATGGGTTCTAGAAACAATATTTATTCACCATATATCACGTGTGTTTCGAACTTACAGACGATCACGTGAGTTGGTGACGTGCTATCACTAAACTTTCTTCTATTGTTAACCTCGAGTGCGCTTGCCTTTCTTACTGCTACAACACAAACAATAGCACTGGGTTTACTTTTCTGTCTTTGTTACTCGCTCTAAAATTCGAGTAAAATTAATATGGATATTTATTAATTGACATTGATTGATGAAACACTATTTAACTAGAAGAGATAAGTGTTTCCTATTTCAATTCCTTCTGACCACTTACCGACACGGGCTGGTAAAGCCCGATCTCAGTGTTTGGTTGGATGGCTTTAGGATGGCTAAATTTTGAGTGGAGAGGTCCTTTGGGGTAAGTCGATAGGTGTTCTTTTTTATCTAAGACAGGTGGACAAATTTAACAATTAAAAAAAGACAACTAAACCTAAGATTAGATGCGGTTAAATGAGGTTACATATAAACCCTATGGAGTGGAGTGACAAAAGTTTCTAATCAGCTCGCATGCTGACCTAATGACCTCGCTCTGTCGCTACTTCCGCTGAGAGAGAGTTTACAAGAATCTATAGATACCTCAATAATCGTTGGTCAAATTAGATGACGTTCGTTCGATCGGACAGAGAGGAATTCGGACAGGATAGGCGATTGTATGGCGGATGTTATTTTCGTTGACTTGCATGGGCCGGGACAGTCCGTTCGTGCAGGTCCTCTGAACTTGGCACCTAGTAGTCGTTGATTACTCCGGGACTAATTAATTTATTTCCCTTCCTTTGGACTTCGTATGGGACGACCGCCCGGAACTTCGGTGTCTCCACTTTTTATGCCTGATGCCTGGGAAAATGATCACATGATCGACTGTTGATGGAGTTGAAGGTTAATTCCCAGGTGTGAGCATAGGTTTCTTCCCTTGACTTCGATGAGGTATGATTGCAGCTGTCCCTCTTTCACAATGAGATGTTTTTTTTTGACATCTTGTTGTTAAAATTCCTCTCCGTTTGTTTATAGAGAACGTGTTCGATCTAGTGTGATGTTTTTTTTCAACAATCGCGTTAAGAAATTAAATTACACAGTCGTAATTTTGCGCGAAATTAGCTCAGGCTCGCTCTCAAGTCCGCGGGCTCACAGACTGCTGTTACAGACTATGTGTTCGTGTCCTTCCTTAATCTCAGAACAAAGTTATGTAGGAGGAAAGCGAAAACTCATTTACTGGAGGACCGATTAACCGTAGTCACGTAATTTTTTAAATTAAAAAAACCGTAGTCACGTGATAATTAAATTAAAATGATTAAATTAAAATTAAAATACGATTATAAACTGCAACCAATATAAACGATTTTTAAACTTGAATTGCTATGAATAATTATAAATAATACAATTGAGTTGATTACCCTAATGCAGTGGTTCTCAAAGTGGGTTCCGCGGAACCCTTGGGTTCCATGAAGCATGGTCAGGGGTTCCGTAAAGCTACATTGAAAAGCAACATTTAATCATAACATAAGAAATCGATACATATCATATCTTATGACGTCAATGAATTCCCACTGACAGCAAGTGTTGCCAGACTAGATTATTCATTGGCAACATTGGTGATGGCTGTCTTTGTTGGTTTGTTACGCACCATCTCTCGTGCGGGTAGGTTGTGCTGCTCTACTATTACCACATGCATTTCTTCTACTCAACAAATTATTTTTACTATTCTTAAAGCCCTACAATGGATCGATGGTTAAAAAGGATTAGTAAAGCAACAACATCCAAAGAAGATACAGAAACAGGTGAACTTGCAAAGGAACTACTAGTTCAAAAAACACGGAATATGTAGAGTAAGAAAAGTAAGAAAATTAGGAGTATTTTAAGTACATAACTAATTATTATGTTGGTCATTTTTAAACATTTTCAAATTAATTCGTAAATATACTTTAAAAGGAAAGACATTTTAGTTATACATTATATTTTTTCGTTTAAAAGTCAGTTTTATTTATGTATTGTATTTTATAAATAATGGTAAGATTATTTTGTTGGCAATTCAATATAAGACTTGGACAATTGGTACAATCTCTGATTTATACAAGTTATCTAAGTTTCCTCATTGATTAAAATATTAATAATTTCTTATAATTTAAAGTTAAATGAATATACTAATTTAATTAGAATTAAATTGGGAACAAACTATATAACAAAAGTTAATAATATGTTGGATTGTCTATAGTAGATATGAGTAAGAATATGTTACTAATTATTTTACATTATAACTAAAAAGTATTTAAATATATGTTTTCGTAGAAATTAAAGACAAAGTCGCTCTAAAAATATTTCAGACGATTACCATTTTTATTGTGTTCTAGAACAAAATTATAGACAGCTGGACCTTCCTTTTTAGGCTACACAACTGCCCACATTCAAAATAATTCCTTAAAAACACAGAAAAAACCAACAGAAAATCATTAAATGTATGTATTCACTTAATAGATGCATCAAAAATGCTGTAAAAACAATTACTCATCTACAGAGTACACAACAGTTTTCTCTTTTCCCAAAAGTCCAGAAATGATTAGTAAGTGGATTAAAGAAAAGGACCAGTACTGTGACGTCATAACACTTACAAACAGGCCTTGAATAATGTGAGTTCTGGAATTTTTATCGATTTTTCCCTAATTATTTCCCTTCCTATTGCCTAGAGAATTCGAAAAAAAAAGGGAAACAACATCGCTGGGAAATTTTATAACCCTTCTTTCTGAATGTAAACATTCACCCATCCAGGCACTCATTCTCAGACCGCAAGACTTAAAGTTTACAATTAACATCCGATTTCGTCACTTTGTTTTGGTCTCGGAGACACCTTTAACCTTCACACCTGCTCCAATAACCTTTACCTCCTACAACAATCCACACGTATTTTTCCACCACGAAGCTATGAAAGCCGCTTTCCCCCCCCCCAGAGGAGTCTCTCACAAAAGGCCAGTCCAACAACATCCAAGAATTTCCGGATATCAATCAACATTAGACCAATCAAGGTACGAGTATTTAGCATACTTTTAAACTGTTTCTCTCAGCTAGGGACCAGTTACGACAGTACCTTTTATGCTATATAAAGCCTTATCAATTATGTTACGCTATATAAAAGTTATAACAGAAATACTATACGTTATCCTATGCACATATGTGTAAATGGTTTACATAAATAAACGGATATTTCTTTACGTTAAATCTGTACTTGAGTGTATTCCTACAGACATCTGTCTCTCGAATATCCTTCATCCCCTCGCCCAAAAGCTTCCGAAAAGCAAAACATTTGAATTAATTTTTTGTAAATTATTCTCCCACCAGATCTGTATGATATAAAACATACAAAATATCCATTTCGACTCCTTATTAACTTTTTAATGGTATTTTTTGTAATTTGTAATTGGAATAAGTTCAGCTCTGGCTTACAGTAAATATGACATTTAGGAGCTGTCCATAAATTACGTCCGCATTTTTTGACATTTTTACATTTCCTCCTTTGTTTCAGTTTGTCCAAATTTCCATAACCCACTCTCCAGTCTTCGAACGTGCAACAAAACTCGATCCCCCTTAAAACCCTTTTTACTTTACGAATGATAGATACAATAAGTAGAAACAAAACATACAATAAATTTTAAAATAAATATAATAAAAAGCATAAACTGTGTAAAATTTAATTAAATAATTGAAAGTCGTCTAAAGGACAACTCCCCCCCTCCCCACAGTTCCCGAAGAAGTCAACACTTCACGTGGGACCCTCTAATTTAAATTTGCCCTGTTTATTTGTCTGTTTTAACGATTCCATTAGGGCAGTGGTTCTCAAACTTTTTTTTGCAGTGGAACCCTTTTACATTATTTGTAATATAATGAAATTCTTTTTTAAATGAATACTTATTATAATAAAAGAAATATTTTATTTGAAACACACTTACCGTAAATTGGAACATCAAATTTTAGTGAGATTAATGCATCTGTTTTTTTTGACATAAGTATCCTCTGGAAATTTGGTTTTATGCTTGATAATAACACTAATAACACGAATTATTTATATTATGGAGAAATAACAGCAGGATCAAGGATTTTTTGGATAAGATCAACGATAACAACGATGGCCTTACTTTAAGATTAGAACAGAAGAGTTCATTGAATCTGCATTTTCTCGACATTGATATTACATTCAAAAAAGGCCACCTGTCCACCAACGTTTTTATTAAACCATCCCATAGCCCTTTGTATATTCCCTCCCAATCTAAGGATCCGTATAAATATAAAATTGCGGCTTTCAGAGCTTTAATAAGAAGGGCATTTTTGTATTGTGAAAGGGTACAAGACAGGAGGAAAGAAATAAATAGAATAATAAACGTAGCCAAGGCCCTAGGTTACCAAAAAAGTGCAATTCTGGGAATAGTTAAGAAATACGAAGCCAACATCAAGAAAAAGTTTTTTAAAAATGCTCCCAATAGAAGCGTAAAATTTACGTATAGCGAAAGTATGAATGCGGTCATGAAGGAGATTGCACACAGAAAAGGTTCGAGAATGCTTTTAAAAAGGGCGCCTAATTTATACAAAATCCTCAGAAATGATAAAGATGATATAAAATCGGAAGAGAAAGCAGGAGTTTATAAAATTCCGTATGAGAACATGCAATTGGACGTTAAAAAAGACTATATTGGAGTAACCACTAGAAGTTTAGGGCTTAGAATCAAGGAGCATAGTTATAATATCAGAAAGGGGTCTAATGCAACAATTTTGTCCCAAATGGCACAAGCGCCAGGAGCTATAGTTAAATGGAATGAGGCGACCATCATAAATCCTTTATCTTCTCCATCTTTGGCATTGACGGCAGAGAAGTTGCAGATTTATAGGAGTAGATTGCAAGAAGGCTGTCTAAATGCGAGGGACGCAGAAAGTCTTCCCTCTGCATGGAAGTTCATGGTTAAGAAGTTTAATAAGGGCTCTAACCAATCGTTGTAACAGTTTTATTGAATGTCTTAGTATTGCATTTATTAATACTTATATATTCATTTGTTGCATGTTTATGTGTATTTTATGTTTTAGTTTTATTTGTATTTATGTTGGCTATTTATATTCTGTTTAAATGTATTTTATTTGAATTTGAATTTTGTGTTCCAAGGATAGAATTTAATTCGAATGTATTCTAAACCTGATGATGGCCTGTAAATCAGGCTGAAAACGTTTGTTTGAATTAAATAAATTTATATTTCTCGGCAAGAATAAGGTGTTAAGTGTATGTATATTTATGCTTGATAACTGGATTCTCGTATCTGAGGCGTCATCCAGTCTGCTTCGATACTTAGTTTTCGTGATAGCATATCTTGAAAATCCTGATTCACACCAATCTGTTGTCGTAAAGGGGAAAAAGTATTTTATGGCCTGTTTGGATATTTCAGGATATTATTCAAGTAGATTCCCCCAGAATACATCTAACGGCACTTCTTCAAATTTAGACTTTTAACAAGAGATTTTTAACAATGCCGAAGTTAAATTAACTCCAAGACAATTTCTTTTTTTTTTTTTTTTTGGTTTTAATGTCAGCCAACATTGAAAATGCACGTTTCACGTCAGCGTTTTCATGCGGAATAATTAAGGCACTTTGTGCCACTTGTACGATGTTTTTAAACAAATACCCGTCGTTGAAATTTTTAATTTCTGCTATTTGGGTTCATAAATCACAAGTATTATCAGGGGCTTCATCAAATTTTAAATAAAGTTTAATTTTTTTGTATTCATTTTCAAGTGTGTCGACATTAATGTCAATTTTCATAATTTCAGTAATTGGTTTTAAATTGCATATTTTATTGGCATTAAAAATGTTGTTTTTATTCAAAAAATCTAAATGTTTATATAAAAAGATTTTCAATTAGAAGTCAATAATAGTTTAATAAAACGAACACTTTCTGTGTAAAGATGAGATATTAAAAACTTTTCAGATTGGAAGAAGGCATTAAACTCATTGAATAAAGATAATATATATTTAAGAAATAATAGATAAGCTTTATCATACGGATTCTGCATTTTATTAAAAATAAACTGACATTGTTGATTTTTTTCTTCAAATTCTGCGACTCGAAAAACTTCAAATAATACATCCCATTGATCTATTATACGATCTACACATTTTGATAATGCTAGTCATCGTGTTTTGCTAGGACGTATTATTTTAAGCTGTGACTTTTTCATATAATCTTGGAATTCAGACAGTATTGATTGTCGCTTTGCACTTCGAAAAAAAATATGTATATAAATTTGCAGTAAATTTTCAATATTAGATAGTATCTCATCAGCGGTACTAACAGCTACTGGGTGCTCTAGACCAGGGGTGGCCAACTTTTGTGCGCATAAGATCTACTTTTTATCGTAAAAATGTGTCGCGATCGACTTGTTGTCATAGGCATAGTCTAAGTCAGGGGTGGCCAACAAGTCGATCGCGATCGACCGGTCGATCGCGAAGCCAGTTTTGGTCGATCGCTCGCTATGTCTTCACTTAATGTGTTACACTTGTAATCGAACGCAACAGTAGCCTATGCATGCAGTTATGACTCGACTCAGAAAAACAAAGCCATTTAGCTTGAATATTTGGTACTGTCATACGGGAGCTTCTTTTCTTGAAAAAGGAAATTGTGGAATTTATATTTTTTCCTTTTAAGAAGGATTTGTGTGAAACGTATTAGCCAAAAAATTTCAGACATATTTCGTATGAGCAAAAGGCATTAGAAAAAGAAATTATAATTTTACAAACTGACTTAATCTTACAAGCCAGAAAATTTGAAGATATTTGGAAATGCGTCAACCGAGAAAGACAGCCCAGTATCACCAAATGTAACGAATATATTTATTCTTGTTTCGGATCTACATACCTGTGTGAATCGGCATTTTCGTACTTAAAGTTAACGAAGACTAAACAACGTTCTGTTATGACTGATTCCCGTATTGAAGACTCATTATTATTATCTTTGTCAGGATATACACCTAATTATGACTACTTGATTAGAGACGTGCAAACTCAGTCCTCCCATTAATGTTAAGATAATAAAATAAATTCTAAATCTGTTTTTATCTGTAGCTATTTTGAATTAATAAATATTGTTAATAATTGATGTTTTAATTCCCCTGGATGTGAGATTTTTGGCCCGTTAAATAATTATGTTGTTTTTACGTAGGTAGATATACAGAGTGTTTAGTACGAGGTGCACTCCCGCGAACTATTGATAGATTAGCAAAAGAGTGCACCTTGTACTGAAACACAGTGTATAAACATAGTATGTATTTCACACCTCCCCTCCCCATTTAGACTATGCCTATGACAGCAAGTCGATCGCGATATATTTTTAAGATAAAAAGTAGATCTCACCTACACAAAAGTTGGCCACCCCTGGTCTAAGTGGTAGGGGGAGTGTGAAATACATACTATGTTTATACACTGTGTTTCAGTACGAAGTGTACTCACTGCTTATGAGTCGAGTCATAACTGCATGCATACAGTTGAGTTCGGTTACAAATATAATACATTAAGTCAAGACATCGCTAGCGATTGACCAAAATTGGCTTGGCGATCGACCGGTCGATCGCGATCGACTTGTTGGCCACCCCTGCTCTAGACGTACGAGAAGAAGGACCAGTCGGCCATAGTATGAAAGAGCCCTAACAAAGACAGGCAAGTAAACTCAGTGCTATTTTTCGCATCGTAGCAGTAAAAAAGGGGTGCACGCTCAAAGTAAATAGAAGTCAAAAGGTAGCATGTGACAAACTCACGTCATAGTTTGTAGCTACGAAACCCACGTGATGTATGATAATCAAATGTAGTGCCTAGAACCGAGGCCATCGTTATTCAAGGCGTGCTTGTAAGTGTTATCGACTAACATTCGTTTGGGTTTTACTCTGAATTAAATTATATGTGATTATTTGTGTAGAATTTGTGTTAAATTTATTATCTTTTCTTTATTCTAATGTCAGTCGTCTCAGTTAACCGTATCGTTCTTTCTGCCATTAAAACACCACGTGATATTATTTCCTCACGTGACTACCAGACGAACCGTTATTGGCTGATAGAAACGCGTATGGCTTTTCCACTTTATAATATTTAAAAACATAAAATATTTGAAAATGAAATATGATAACAGGTGGCGCCACCATAATTTCAAATGTTGCCGAGAAAGGTGCGTGACTGGTTGCTGGTTTATCCTACTATCCAATTTCCCTTTCGAATGGAAACAGAGGGAAAGAGAGCGTTAACAGAATAGCGTAAATATAATATACCGTTAGTATTTTCACAATTATTTTTTAAATCGCAGATATTTCTCTTCGTCTTCGAATTTTTCCTTTTTTTTCTATGTACGTCAGAGGTTTAGGAATTTTAGCGGCTATTCTGTCTTTCTTTCACACAGGCAACAAGTCTTAAGTCGCAGACTCCAGGGAACTGTCCAGTGTGAAGGTGACTTCATTTTTAAGGGCTGAACTCCTCCAATTAGAACTGTTGAAACAAGATTTCGGAAGTTGTCGGAAGTTGGTCTGTTTAACGCAGCGGTTGCCAAAGTGGGCGCAACGCCCCTGTGGGTGGCCAGTAAATCTAGGGGCAAAAAGAAACAAGTGGTAGACAGGGGACAATGGATGCAGGGTATTCCACGCAAAGATTGAGGTCACTGACAATCTTCTAAATCTTAACTCTTTTAAGATGGGTGTGATATGATTTCCAGATTTGGAGAACAATGTACGGTAAAGTGTGAATTTCATAGAAAAGTTTTTCCTAAAAATATTTTCAAGCTTTTCTCACACAAGGAAGAATGGGTTTAAGAACGTTAGAGTACTGTACATTAACAGAAAAGGAAGTTTTTTTTTTTAAATTTCGTTTTAAAAAAGTAGGGGAAAATATCGGGACAAATATAACAAACTTTTGTTAAAAGTAAATTATGAACTCTGGGTCCTCACGTAAAATTAATTTTTCATTGAATTTTCTGCATTAATTATACTATTTTTATTTAATTGCAACTCTCGTTTTTTTCTACACGAGTTTTAAAAATTGTTTTAGTGTTGTGTGAGTTCCCGGGGGAGTAAGAGGAAGTCGTATCTCCCCTTCCGGTAACAGGTCGTTGACCTACTCACTCGTCAAGGATGGCTGTTACGTTGTTACGCGTTATGCGTTACACGAGTGGAGGAGGAGGAGAGATGGGGTCGACGATAAGGCGAAGCGACAGTCGAGTAAAGACACCATTTTATAACAAAACAAGATTTATTAACATCGAAGCTAATAAAACTACACTTCTACCCTCATATACGCGAAAAGAGAGAGAGAGTTTACAAATATCTGTTCATACCTCTTGGCAAAATTCTGTAAGAGACGTCGGTTAATTCCCTAGGTTGGAATGGTCACTCGAAAGGGCAATAGGTCACAATACATCTTCCTGATAGCGGAGGCGAGGCGGAGAGTCAATTATACGAAGATGGCCCTTCGAAAAAAAACAGGATTACGGACGTCGGAGCCGTGCACTTAGTTAAGGAGACGATCAGGGACTCTCTCGGGGGGGAAAGAAGCGTGTTTAATAGATTCTTAATAGGAAGATCGGTCACGTGATCGACAATGGAGTGCAATTAGGGCCATAGGTGTTCCCGGGATTCAAAACAAAATGACAAATTCGGACGCTAACTGTAAATTAACGTGCAAGTTGATCTACATGCTGCGAGGGAACAATGACTTGTTGACAATTAGTGGAAGAATGTTGACGGTTCGGGGTCTCATATTTTTTTAACTAAGGTAATTTGTTGTGTAAGCTTTTATATAACAGAAGTGGAAATAATTTAGAATTTTGGGTTATTAACTTTCCGATTTCACAGTTGTTTCGCCCAAAAGATAGTCAAATTTATATTAATTTTCATTTTTTAGAAGTTTATTTACTTTATAAATTTACCTGCTTTTTAATTTTTTTAAAAATTTTATCTTTTAATTATAAGAGAGTTAACATTAAACTATGAGGCTACTTAGTCAAGAACAAATCTACATAGGGAGTCAGGGACTAATAACACTCAAGCCATGGGCCCACGAGTGTCAAGGGGACAGAAAAATTGAATTATCATAAAGTTTAATACGTTTTTATTAACATTTAATAAATATATATATATATATCAACTCTGAATTTGATGTTATTAAAAACAAATTTTAATTCACAATTTAAATTAGGAATTAAAATTTATTTTTAAAGTTTTTAGGTTTTAAGGATATGATTAAATATTCCATTTTTAGTTTCTTTCTATAAACATTTATAGATGTGTTTTCAGAGCAACACTATTAGCCATATAACAATTGATTTTGTAACGGCAAAGTGTCACGTGTGTTAGACAGGTGTCACTACTCTAGTTTCTCCTGTCAACGCTGAAAGTGCACCTGTTGTTTACTGCTACAAAGGGAACAATGACAATGAGTTTACTCGTCTTTCCTTATTGCTTGCTCAAAATTTCGAATCAACACTAATTAATTAATTCTTTTTATTCAATACATATTGTTGACATACGAGAATATCGTAAATCGAAAAAATGATGATAAAAGAAGAGTTAGAAACGAAATATTCGGACTTTACAATTCAACCAAACGAAGAGAAATTTGAAGTCGATTTAAAAAATTTCAAGAAAGAATTTAATACAGATGAGAAATATTATAAACCAATTAAATCGGAACCCTTAGAGGTGAGTGATAAATACTTTATTTTAAGATCGCAGTGTTGTTTTAAGGACAAGAAACACAACTGAAATGCTAAAATATAAAGTGAGAAATGGAAAAACATATATTTTTAAATAGTATATTTATATAAATAATGGCCCCAGGAGCTTTAAACAAAGCTACGTTATTTTCGATTTGAAGTGAAAGTCATTTCGGCTCGTTACAATGAAATTTGACGTTTTGGCCACGGAACGGTTTTTTCAGCTGTATCTTTCACCGCCTTGACAGAAAAGAACCTTTCTTTGCAAGAAGCTTTTTGTGCAAGAAGCTTGCACAAAAGAAACATTTTCTTTTGCAGGAAGGAAACTGCTTTCAATTTTTTACCTAGTAAACAGATTTTTGCTCTTCCTAGACACAAAACAATCCAAGGTTTTTCCTGAAACAAAAAGTAGGTATAGTTTAAATAAGATATAATTAAACTACAAACAAAACATGTAGTTCTAGATACTATACAAAGAGCTGGCTGTTACTTCTTTTGATGAAATAAAGCTTTTCCCGAAATCGGACTAATACTTTCCCATTCCGATTCTTAATAAACTATTATATACAAGTTCATATAGTACAGTGGTACCTCGACATACGAGTTTAATTCGTTCCGTAACCTTGCTCGTATCTCAAATTGCTCGTATCTCAAAGCAATTTTCCCTATTGAAATTAATTGAAATGCCATTAATCCGTTCCAGCTCCCAAAACACCACCTCAGTTGTTTTTGTTAAGTGTTTTTGAATAAGAAAAGTGTATTTACAAGAAGAAACATTTGTTTATAAATAACAAATACATATTCTATAAAAACATAATAAAAGAAAAAGTGAAGTGCTTACAGATGCGCTTAATTTTTGTCACTGGTCTTCGCTTTTTTCGTCACGCTTTGCTCATTTTCACTTGCAGATCGTTTAAAAAAACTGTCCAAGGAGGTTTGTTTCTTCCTCCCTTTCAGGATATTGCGGAAATGAGTTAGGCAAGTTTCGTTGAACAACTCCGATGCACGACCAGTTGCAACTTTTTCGGGGTGATTTTTATCCACGAACTCCACAACTTTCTCCCACATTTCCAAGATCTCCTTTATATCTCTTGTAGAGATAACCTCCTCCATCTCTGGCTTCTCTTCAGAACTAATTTTTCGTTGAACCACCGTATGCTGCTGCGAATGTAGATCGTGTAACTCCTCGGTTGTCAGCTCCTGAGACTGTTCCTCGACGAGTTCGTTCACATCTCTCTTATCCACCTCCAGACCCATAGATTTTCCCAGAGAAACAATCTCCTCTACCACTGACACTTCGGGTTCCAATCCTTCGAAGGCTCTTTCAGCTACAGCCTCAGGTCACAGCTTCTTCCATGCAGAGGTTAAGGTCCTCGTTGTAACACCCAGCCAGGCCTGATCAATAATTCTTAGGCATATCACGATGTTAAAGTGGTCCTTCCAGAACTCTCGAAGGGTAAGGTTTGTGTTCTCCGTCACCTCAAAGCAGCGCCGAAAAATGTGCTTGGTGTACAACTTCTTAAAATTAGAAATCACCTGCTGATCCATGGGCTGCAGGATAGGAATGGTGTTGGGTGGTAGGTAGAGAACCTTTATAAACTTGAACTCTTCGAGTAAATCATCTTCGAGATTTGGTGGATGAGCAGGGGCATTGTCGAGGACGAGAAGGGCTTGCATGGGTAGGTTGTTTTCCTGTAGATATTTTTTAACAAAGGCCAAACACCAGGTTTATCCACTCCACAAAGAATTTCCTGGTGACCTACGCCTTCGGATTTGCCCTCCACATAACTTGCAGTTTTTCTTTTAAAATCTTATGTGACTTAAAGGCTCTGGGATTTTCCGAATGGTATACTAGCAGAGGCTTAATTTTGCAGTCGCCACTCGCATTGGCGCAAAGTGCTAGAGTTAATCCATCCTTCATGGGTTTGTGACCTGGCATCGTCTTCTCCTCTGCCGTTATGTAAGTCCTATTTGGCATCCTTTTCCAGAAAAGCCCTGTCTCGTCACAGTTAAAGACTTGCTGGGGGATGTATCCTTTGGCTTCTATCAGTTCGGAAAACGTTTTGATTTAAACCTCAGCTGCCTTCACATCCGAACTTGCTCCCTCACCATGCTTGACGACGGAGTGAATGCCGGTCCTTTTCCTAAAGTTGTCAAACCAGCCCTGACTGGCTTTAAACGAGTCCTCCGATTCCTCGTTTGTGGAAGTGTGTGGGATCTGCTTCAGCAAATCACCGTAAATCGCTCGTGCCTTCTCACGTATGATGCTTTGTGTTAAGGTTCTCCTTGAAGCTGCTTCTCTGTCACCCACACCATCAGTAGTTTCTCCATCTTTTCATGGAGAGACGTCCGGAGCTTAGAAATTATTGTAACGCCCTTAGCTGGCATTATACGCTTTATCAACTCCTTCTGTTTAAGCACATTGATGTGCTACGCCCGTACATCCTCGCCAAGTCAATTACTTGCACACCTTGCTCATGTTTTTCTATGATTTCACGCTTTAATTCAATAGAGATCATCATCTTCTTCAGACCCATGGTTATAAAAATAAATGTGATAATGTTTTGTAAATGTACAAAAAGCGTAAAACGCGAACCCAATTTATCAAAAATTCTTCGAAAACGAGGGAAAACAAGCACACAGACTGAGGTCTAGTCTGAGGTGGGAGAAACCGTTAGACGCTGCACACGACCCCAACATGCGCCCGCATGTTGGGGTCGTGTGCAGTGGTGTAGTGTGCGATTCCTCGTATCTCAAATCTTGCTCTCATCTCAAAGCAAAATATCGCTCGCTCGGCGGCTCGTATCTCAAAACACTCGTATATTAGGGCACTCGTATGTCGAGGTACCACTGTATCAGATTTATTTAATTGGGCAGGAAGTTCCGATAAACTGTATACGTACCTTTGCTAAAAATCGGAATTCACGTTGTTTGAATTTAAAAATTATCTTTGAAAAAAAATTATTCAGTAAGTGTATGTTTATGCTCTAGTTTAAATAATTTTTTCATTTGTTTTTCTGTAAAGATCAATTTGTCTAATAATATAACGTAATCTTTTATTATTTCAGATAAATATAAAAAAAGAACCAATTTCCACAAACAACGCAAACGAATTTAGTATTTGGAGTCATTTTGGCTATAAAATCGAAAGGAGTAAGAGGCTTAATACTTTTAATACTATGAAAGTATCTTTCTACTGATAAGAATAATACGTAATACATGAATTTATATTCGTGTAAATCTAAATATTAACATTTGAATAACTTTGCGAATACGTTGTATATAATGAATAAGGATTTAAAGAGAATCGATAACATTTAATTTAGTTGACAGATTTAAAATTGTCAATTCAATTGACCACAATCTTACAACAGAGAAAAGTCCAATTTATATTTTTCAGATTTCATCGAAACTAGCAATTATTTATTATGACATCGTCACAATGCCGGGCAGCAAGTTTTAATCATATTTTTAATGTATTTAATTTAAAATATAGGCTCTTTATCTCAAATTAGTAGTGGCTTGTCTCTGAACATTATACCTTTCCTTTAACAATTGAGTTGTGCCGGTCATTTATTAACTGTTTTCACGAGAAAAGATTTTAATTGAAATAACGTAACTTTCGATCTTCACCAAAAGATCGTACACATTTAGTCGGTGTCTCGTGCTCCAAATCTTTGCATATTATCTGGTCTCGGCTTTCATCTTCGTCCGTTCTCGAAATTAACAAAGAAATGACACACAGACAGGCGACAGTGAGCATTTATGGGTCTACAACTTTTTCAAATTAAAGCCCAATTATATGATTAAATTCTATTTTTTAAAATAAATGCCGAAGAAGTCTGTTGGTATTTATTTTATTTGTTTTTATCGATATATGCCTGTGATATTCTGAAATCAGTGGGGTGCTCAGACTGGGATGTCTTGTTACTTCTCACACACCCTAGCTTTTTAAAATACTGATTTTATGTATCTATAAATAAAACTCATCTGTACTTTGTAAATCCCACTACAGATATCAAGAAAGAAGAAGTAAAAGAGAATTGTGATGTGAAACATGGTATAAAATCGGAATGTAAAGTTGTTTTGAAAAAATTGAAGATTGAAGTAAAAACTGAAGATTGTAAGGAAGTGGTTTACCATCTCCCAGATTATAAGGAACAGGTAATGGTAAGTAATACAGATTTCGAAATATTCTACGGTGAAATTTTAATATCAAATTAGCTTACTGAATTGTTGAAAACGTAGCTCAATATCACCAATATAAAATTATGGTAATATAAAATGTATGAATTTAGGTTTTTATTTGGCTTTGTATTTAGATGCATTCTGTATTAAATAAAAACTATGTATTATATAAGAAAAAATCTGACAACGAGTTGCGTAACTTTCCCGACAGTTAAGAACTTTTATTTAGAAAATTCCATTTATATTATTTATCATAATAAATAAAAACAATTGTCTGTGGTGCCATATGTTATAAAAACTCTCTATAATTTTAATTAGTATAGAATAAAGAAATGTTAAATTTTAATGGTAAAAATGCATTTTACGTACAATTATAGATGCTAACAACAAATAAAATCTTCATTAAGTCCGATCCCAAGCGAGATTTTACACGTTACCATTTTTTATCTCTTCACCCCTCGACGTTTTATTACCAAAATTTAATTCTATTAATGCTCCTTATACACAACCTACGGTACTAAATTTTGTTTTTTAATCTTCAATTTATTCTGAAATATTAAATGAATTAGACGCCAAAATACATGCCCACACACAGATATTTACGAAATATTTTGCCATGTTTTTTGGGTGTAAAAAATCTCAAAATCTGAAAATTTCCAGAAAATTTCCGCTATTTTTCGATAATATCCCATGAATCAGTGCGCGACTTCAACGTGTGGCGCAACGTTTTCTACTTGGAGCTCAAACATCAAACGTGTACTTCTGCTGGCTGTACAAGTTTAAAGTTTGAACTTCGGCTGCATCCAATCTAATGTAATAAACTGAGTAAGTTTATTCGTTGTAAACAGTTTTACAACAAATTTTGAAATTCAATAGGTGTAAAAGTCTTTCGTTACAGAACTGGCTTTCACTGGTGTGAATGACTTTATAAATAACAGATCTGTAGCAAAATCAGCCAACTTCATTAGTAATATGTTTTTCAGTAGACAACATGGAAAGAGAAGAGTTTCGCTTGTTATTTTGTTAATTTCCTTAAAAGACTAAATAATTTCTACAAAATTTTTAAAACATAATTAATTTTAATGAAACTTTCTAATATGTAGCTTATATATGAAATCACAAAAAAAGGATTTGTAATTTATAAGTGTGTAATAACTTTCATATTACTTTTCCGACTGTTATATACAACAGAGGGAAGGTATGACGATCAGTCAAAAATGACCCTCCAAGATTTTTAATTTCTAAACTTAGAACACCTTCAAACGCAAAAGAAAAAAACTCGTGGGTTTTATCTGTATCTGTGGATGTTAGTGTGTGAGGGCGCACGATTTTGTTCACCCTGTTTGCTATTTATTAATAACTCGTGTTCTTTTTGTCGAAAAATTTCTGAAATTTTACAGGAAAGTTTGATTATTAGGGAAATTGAAGCCATTAAATTTTGCTGGTTTAAAACCAAGAGGGTGGGGAAATAATGGAGGTCGTGTGTGTCTCTAATAGGGTCTGACTTAACGATGATTTTACTCGTTATTCGTATTTAACTATTTTATATAAAACTTATCGCTAATTTAAAAATTCAGTTCTATAATAGTTAAAAATATCGAATTTTATTTTAAAAAATATATTATTACAGACAGCACCACCAAAATTTTAAAAGGTTGCCGGGAAAGTTGAGCAACACGTTATATATCATAATTGATTATCCGTGGTTGTCATGTATTGTTTGCATATTGTTTAGCTTGTCAGCAATGAATTCTTCTCTTCAGACGAAAACTCTAACAGGAATGAAATGAACATCCAAAGTAAGTAACATGCTTCTTGGTTCAAACTTTTTATATCACTATTATTATTCTGAAGGCACCTGAAGAACTGCATTCGACATTTAACTGGGATTAGATATTTGAGAATTATAAGTAACTACCTATATTGTATTAATATAAATTTGAACTTAATAAAAGTATGTTGGGACAATCAGAATTATTAAATCACAACTCATGAGTTGAGATTTAACGATTCATGTTATCTTGCTTTGTTCATGGATCCACTAAACTGATAAAGAAAATGTGTTGAAACGAAGTAAACGAGGGCAATATAACTTATGTAATGACAAGTAAATATTAGCAACGCGATAGAAAACACGCTGCTAATATTTACTTGTCGTTCAAATTATCGAATTTTGATTCAAAAAATCTAAAGAGTCCACAAATTTTTCCTCTCTACTTAAAATCCATAGACTATTGCTGTGGTACTTTCTTTTACACTAATGATTTCTTTCCCTCTCACGATTTTTTCCACGTTTCTATAATAACGAGTGGAAGAAACTATATGAATAATATAAATAAAAACAGATAAATTGAAACAATTTAAATTTCCCACTCATTTAAAAATCTGATAAAAAAAATTAAAGCTGAATCAATTAGTTAGAGATTGTAAAATGTAAAATGTTTTATTTTTAGTGCAAACAAAAAATGATGCCTTGCTTTTAAATGAAAAACGTACGTATACTTTACCAATTATATAACTACAGCACTAATATTTTAATATTTTAGCTATGTTATGTTTATTAAAAAATAATAGGTACAGTACTTCATTATGTTATTTTTTAATCTTTCAGTTCGGGAGGAAGAGCAAATTCAGAAATACGACATTCAGCTCAATTCCGAAATAAAAAAACATTTTAAATATAATATCACAAGAAAGAAATACGTTCCTTCCAGTAGAAAATGCAATAAAATTCATGATAAGATTAAAAGGAAATACTTCAAGATTATGTTTGCATCTGATTCTAAGCAAGAATTTACGTGTGATTTATGTAAACAGACTTTTACAAATAAGAGAATATTACAAACACATCTGTTCTGTCATATTGGAAAAAAACTATTTCGCTGCACAACCTGCAATAAAAAATTTTTGTGGCAATTTCTTTTGCAAAGACACGTGAAAGAACACAAAACTGGAAATAAAAACGAAATTTCTCATAGGACTTTACGTCTGCAGCCATCTGGGAATCGAGTGAAGCCATCTCCAAGAAATAGTAAAAAATATAATATCAAGAGGAAAAACGTGTATTGCGACATTTCTGGTAAGCGCGTTCGATATGGTAAGGGCCGTTTAGAAAGACACAAGAGAACACACAAGATTCATGCCTGTAAGATATGTGGAAAAGAATTTAAATGGAACTGTAAGTTGTTGCAACATAAAGCATCGCATAGTGAAGACCGTCCTTTCAAATGCGATATTTGCAATAAGAGTTTCAAATGGAAAGAGAATTCCCTCTTCAATGTCTGTACAGATATTTTCCAGTCCAAATGCAAGCATATCTGATAAGGTTACATTCCAGATGTAAGAAGCCGTATTTCTGATCTTCCACTGAACCAAGTATGGCTAACGTGGACCAAGTTAAGCTTATAATGGGCATGGATAAAGGGTTCTCTTAACACCAATAAAGTAGACTCTACCCTACTAGTGTTAAGAGAACCCTTTATCCCGGTAGAGAGAATTAAATAAACTGTTCTGTCACTTTGAGATCATTTATTTTCTTTCTCACTTATAAATACAAATTAAAACTGAACTATTATATTATGAATTTATATACAAATATATATTCAACTTACCAATAAAAGAATTCATTTGTAAATCTAAAACTTCCAAAACCATGTTGTGATTTAAAACATTCAACAGAGATTTTGCACCAATGTCACTTATGTCACAATTCTGCAAGTCCAGAGCTGATAAATATAATAAATACATTGTTATATACATACAGTTAAACATTATTTGGCCCTAAAAGACATTTTTACACTTAAATTTATAACTGAAATTAGTTACAGCATGCAACAAAGTATACTTTTACAGATAATCAATATTAATTCAGTATATCAAATACTAAATTAATTTTCTAGTATCTTGCCAAATTATCCACTTTGTCAGATGACCAGAGGTCACATAATAACAATTTGACAATATAAATTTGACCTATTTCTTACACTTATTCCATATCTCTAAATTACAAGTACAGGTTTGCATTATAAACTTTTACACTTTGAATAATTTAAATTATGAATAAAGTCAATTAAATCTCAAGTTACCAAAAAATAATATAATTATAATTAAAATTACAATTAAAACATGCCAGGACAGAATTCATACTTTAAATATTGAAATTCACAGAAGCAATCACAAAACCTTGTGTCTTCTTTTTAACGTCCTTTTCGCACTCGGGAAATAACTGTCTTTACGGCGGAGTCGACCTTCTTTTGTAGGCTACTCTTCCGCCTCAATATGTAAAACACGGTTAAAAATATCCCCAAGGCTTTCGGCACAATCATTAAATTTAATTTACAAAAAATAATATAATTATAATTAAAATTACAATTAAAACATGCCAGGACAGAATTCATACTTTAAATATTGAAATTCACAGAAGCAATCACAAAACCTTGTGTCTTCTTTTTAACGTCCTTTTCGCACTCGGGAAATAACTGTCTTTACGGCGGAGTCGACCTTCTTTTGTAGGCTACTCTTCCGCCTCAATATGTAAAACACGGTTAAAAATATCCCCAAGGCTTTCGGCACAATCATTAAATTTAATTTACAAAAAATAATATAATTATAATTAAAATTACAATTAAAACATGCCAGGACAGAATTCATACTTTAAATATTGAAATTCACAGAAGCAATCACAAAACCTTGTGTCTTCTTTTTAACGTCCTTTTCGCACTCGGGAAATAACTGTCTTTACGGCGGAGTCGACCTTCTTTTGTAGGCTACTCTTCCGCCTCAATATGTAAAACACGGTTAAAAATATCCCCAAGGCTTTCGGCACAATCATTAAATTTAATTTACAAAAAATAATATAATTATAATTAAAATTACAATTAAAACATGCCAGGACAGAATTCATACTTTAAATATTGAAATTCACAGAAGCAATCACAAAACCTTGTGTCTTCTTTTTAACGTCCTTTTCGCACTCGGGAAATAACTGTCTTTACGGCGGAGTCGACCTTCTTTTGTAGGCTACTCTTCCGCCTCAATATGTAAAACACGGTTAAAAATATCCCCAAGGCTTTCGGCACAATCATTAAATTTAATTTACAAAAAATAATATAATTATAATTAAAATTACAATTAAAACATGCCAGGACAGAATTCATACTTTAAATATTGAAATTCACAGAAGCAATCACAAAACCTTGTGTCTTCTTTTTAACGTCCTTTTCGCACTCGGGAAATAACTGTCTTTACGGCGGAGTCGACCTTCTTTTGTAGGCTACTCTTCCGCCTCAATATGTAAAACACGGTTAAAAATATCCAAGGCTTTCCGCCGTAAAGACAGTTATTTCCCGAGTGCGAAAAGGACGTTAAAAAGAAGACACAAGGTTTTGTGATTGCTTCTGTGAATTTCAATATTTAAAGTATGAATTCTGTCCTGGCATGTTTTAATTGTAATTTTAATTATAATTATATTATTTTTTGTAAATTAAATTTAATGATTGTGCCGAAAGCCTTGGGGATATTTTTAACCGTGTTTTACATATTGAGGCGGAAGAGTAGCCTACAAAAGAAGGTCGACTCCGCCGTAAAGACAGTTATTTCCCGAGTGCGAAAAGGACGTTAAAAAGAAGACACAAGGTTTTGTGATTGCTTCTGTGAATTTCAATATTTAAAGTATGAATTCTGTCCTGGCATGTTTTAATTGTAATTTTAATTATAATTATATTATTTTTTGTAAATTAAATTTAATGATTGTGCCGAAAGCCTTGGGGATATTTTTAACCGTGTTTTACATATTGAGGCGGAAGAGTAGCCTACAAAAGAAGGTCGACTCCGCCGTAAAGACAGTTATTTCCCGAGTGCGAAAAGGACGTTAAAAAGAAGACACAAGGTTTTGTGATTGCTTCTGTGAATTTCAATATTTAAAGTATGAATTCTGTCCTGGCATGTTTTAATTGTAATTTTAATTATAATTATATTATTTTTTGTAAATTAAATTTAATGATTGTGCCGAAAGCCTTGGGGATATTTTTAACCGTGTTTTACATATTGAGGCGGAAGAGTAGCCTACAAAAGAAGGTCGACTCCGCCGTAAAGACAGTTATTTCCCGAGTGCGAAAAGGACGTTAAAAAGAAGACACAAGGTTTTGTGATTGCTTCTGTGAATTTCAATATTTAAAGTATGAATTCTGTCCTGGCATGTTTTAATTGTAATTTTAATTATAATTATATTATTTTTTGTAAATTAAATTTAATGATTGTGCCGAAAGCCTTGGGGATATTTTTAACCGTGTTTTACATATTGAGGCGGAAGAGTAGCCTACAAAAGAAGGTCGACTCCGCCGTAAAGACAGTTATTTCCCGAGTGCGAAAAGGACGTTAAAAAGAAGACACAAGGTTTTGTGATTGCTTCTGTGAATTTCAATATTTAAAGTATGAATTCTGTCCTGGCATGTTTTAATTGTAATTTTAATTATAATTATATTATTTTTTGTAAATTAAATTTAATGATTGTGCCGAAAGCCTTGGGGATATTTTTAACCGTGTTTTACATATTGAGGCGGAAGAGTAGCCTACAAAAGAAGGTCGACTCCGCCGTAAAGACAGTTATTTCCCGAGTGCGAAAAGGACGTTAAAAAGAAGACACAAGGTTTTGTGATTGCTTCTGTGAATTTCAATATTTAAAGTATGAATTCTGTCCTGGCATGTTTTAATTGTAATTTTAATTATAATTATATTATTTTTTGTAAATTAAATTTAATGATTGTGCCGAAAGCCTTGGGGATATTTTTAACCGTGTTTTACATATTGAGGCGGAAGAGTAGCCTACAAAAGAAGGTCGACTCCGCCGTAAAGACAGTTATTTCCCGAGTGCGAAAAGGACGTTAAAAAGAAGACACAAGGTTTTGTGATTGCTTCTGTGAATTTCAATATTTAAAGTATGAATTCTGTCCTGGCATGTTTTAATTGTAATTTTAATTATAATTATATTATTTTTTGTAAATTAAATTTAATGATTGTGCCGAAAGCCTTGGGGATATTTTTAACCGTGTTTTACATATTGAGGCGGAAGAGTAGCCTACAAAAGAAGGTCGACTCCGCCGTAAAGACAGTTATTTCCCGAGTGCGAAAAGGACGTTAAAAAGAAGACACAAGGTTTTGTGATTGCTTCTGTGAATTTCAATATTTAAAGTATGAATTCTGTCCTGGCATGTTTTAATTGTAATTTTAATTATAATTATATTATTTTTTGTAAATTAAATTTAATGATTGTGCCGAAAGCCTTGGGGATATTTTTAACCGTGTTTTACATATTGAGGCGGAAGAGTAGCCTACAAAAGAAGGTCGACTCCGCCGTAAAGACAGTTATTTCCCGAGTGCGAAAAGGACGTTAAAAAGAAGACACAAGGTTTTGTGATTGCTTCTGTGAATTTCAATATTTAAAGTATGAATTCTGTCCTGGCATGTTTTAATTGTAATTTTAATTATAATTATATTATTTTTTGTAAATTAAATTTAATGATTGTGCCGAAAGCCTTGGGGATATTTTTAACCGTGTTTTACATATTGAGGCGGAAGAGTAGCCTACAAAAGAAGGTCGACTCCGCCGTAAAGACAGTTATTTCCCGAGTGCGAAAAGGACGTTAAAAAGAAGACACAAGGTTTTGTGATTGCTTCTGTGAATTTCAATATTTAAAGTATGAATTCTGTCCTGGCATGTTTTAATCGTAATTTTAATTATAATTATATTATTTTTTGTAAATTAAATTTAATGATTGTGCCGAAAGCCTTGGGGATATTTTTAACCGTGTTTTACATATTGAGGCGGAAGAGTAGCCTACAAAAGAAGGTCGACTCCGCCGTAAAGACAGTTATTTCCCGAGTGCGAAAAGGACGTTAAAAAGAAGACACAAGGTTTTGTGATTGCTTCTGTGAATTTCAATATTTAAAGTATGAATTCTGTCCTGGCATGTTTTAATTGTAATTTTAATTATAATTATATTATTTTTTGTAAATTAAATTTAATGATTGTGCCGAAAGCCTTGGGGATATTTTTAACCGTGTTTTACATATTGAGGCGGAAGAGTAGCCTACAAAAGAAGGTCGACTCCGCCGTAAAGACAGTTATTTCCCGAGTGCGAAAAGGACGTTAAAAAGAAGACACAAGGTTTTGTGATTGCTTCTGTGAATTTCAATATTTAAAACTCAAGTTACCTTTTAACCATATATCATTAAAAACTAGTTCAGTTAATAATTTAACTCCTTCATCTCCAATTTGTACGTTATCATTCAAAGTAACTCTCCCGATTCCCGGCAAACTGTCGAGAATGGGATGACGATATCGCAGACTTTTATACCAAGTTGCCATGTTGCGTTGAATGGCTTGATGCTAAATCCAATTAACATAAAATAATATATTTAAAAAAAAAATTAAAATAGTCAAAGAGAAAGTAGAAAAATTCAGCCACTTACTTCAATTAATGAGACTAAATACTTCATATCTTCAAGTATAATGTGGCAATTACTTAAATCAAGCACTTTGGCACTTGGCACAATTCTCAAACACTTACACAAAACTGTCAAATATGTAAATCTATGTAATCTTTCATTAATCAAATTGTAACTAGTAAACTGCAAATATTACCTGTTAATCCATTCTTTTCTATAAAGCACCCCGATAAAGATAAATGCTGTAAAGTATTTGATTCTGGGAAAACCTATTTGAATAATTTTTCATAATCAGTATTATTGTGTAAACACTCTGGTGTATATTTTAAAAGTAAATACTGTAAATATATATAATGAATGGATTCTTCAGTTGGTCGAAATGTTTGAAACTATGTCCCTAGTCACTGAGAAACACAATATATATTTATCATGTCTCTAATTGCACAATATATATGTATATATATGTTATAGACTAAGCAATTAATATGGGCATTATTCATAATGCCCAGTCATTAGAAATTTCAAATATTGCATTATGACCATATTGCTATTGACCATGCTATTGAATCAAGTATGAACTATAAAAATATTACGAAAGATACGAGATACGGAAGGCTCGATAGTTAAACAAATTTTAAATAATGAAATGAACTTGAGATGCCAGGTTGACGTTATAGATATACGGTCACAAGCCGACGAGCAATATAAATTTATACTCGTGTACCAAGGCCACCCCTGCATTCATTCGACTACCACCATTAAAAACCAAAAGGGCTGAAGACGTAGCCTTTATTCTTTTAGATATTTTTACAATTTTCAGTGTACCAAGTATTCACAAAGCCACAACGGCAGGGAATTCACCAATAATGTTATCAAAGAACCGTGTAATATGTGGCCCGGGTTAAAACTGGTGCAAGGAAAGCCCAAGCTCTCACAAAGTCAGGATTCAACAGAAAGATGTAATCCAGATGTAAAAAATATGCTCACAGTTCTTGGTTGGAGACTAACAACACTAACATGTGATCGGAAGGATTGCGTTTTGTACAACTAATCAAAAATTGACAGAATCATACTGTTATGAACTGCAGATCCAATGAGGTCAATTTTGGAGCAAAGTTATAAGTTGTGGACTAAAGAATTTTCTCCCTGACACTGACCGATATTAATACAGAGAATGATTTAGAGACTCTTTTCAAAACTAATGACGATGTATTTTTTATATAATTTATACCAAAAATGACATTCCAAAAGTTTCCTTTAAGTTGATTTTTTGATTGAAGTATAAATGTGTTAATAATACTTTTCGTTAACATTAGTTTAATTAATAAAGTTGATAATACTTACTTTTAAAAGATCTCCTGTCGTTTTTAAAATACTACGAAATAATTCATAAAAACTACACTTTTTTCAATAATTATTTGAGTTTTGTTTTAAAAAACCAAATTGCGCAAAAAGAATTTAGCTGTATTCATAATGTCTGGTCAATTTAATTAATTAGTGAATATTTATCAGGCTGCTTGGCCA
This sequence comes from Centruroides vittatus, assembly GCF_030686945.1. NCBI lineage: Eukaryota > Metazoa > Arthropoda > Arachnida > Scorpiones > Buthidae > Centruroides > Centruroides vittatus. The sequence goes on along the minus strand of NW_027121104.1, from coordinate 3,323 downwards.
TTTTTGTCATTATTTATAGTGGCTGGGCATTGTAAATAATGCCTTATTAATCACTTGATCCACTGAGAAACACAATACATACATATATTTTGTGTTTCTCAGTGACTATATATACACACACAGAGTTTCCAATAAGGGTGATATTATTTTGTGTCAATTTATAGTTCTAAATATATAAACGATAATACAGTGCTACTTCTTTTATTTTATAGTATATTTAGTAGTATTACACATAAAAAAATCATCATTTAAATGGTCCTCATGACTGAATTATTGTGTGTCCTGTTGGTCAGTTATGTTAAGCATAAATCAAACAAAGTGCATAAAACATTCACTGAATTGAACAAGAATTTTGATTATAAGTGTAATGCACTGTATTTTACAGCATATAAAATGCAACTTTTGTACAAAAAAAAAGAAGAAAAACAGGTTAAAATATATTATCTCCCATATGCTAATGAATTCTCCAAATGGCCTTCAGTACACTACAGTTAACCTCTATTTAGCCCAAATATTTAATAAAAATATTATTAATTAAACATATTATTTTTATTACATTGTTTTTAACCAGAATACAGTAAAAAGAACATTTCAGGAGTGACTGCTAAAGGCACAAGATGAATTAAATGCATTAAATATTTCCAAGCTAAAATTAGGATGCACCTTATATACCATAAAATATGGTTTATAAAATGATTCCTGATTTCAGCATGAAATATTTAGGAAGAGTGTGTATGTGTGTAAATATATATCATATTTTTTGGTATATATATCTATACATATATGCACTTTTCCTGTATTCTAACACACAAGTTTTACCCATTTTTACTTGTCCAAAGTAGAGGTATGTCTTAGAATTGCCCGTATACTTTAAAATTTTCCATTCACAAAATAATTCCTTAAAATTCAATTTAAAACTTATAGTGCATCTTAGAATTGATGACATGAATTGCGAAAATATAGTGTATATTAAATAAAACTAGATAATTTATATGGGAATAATGAGACAGCTCAATCAGTTAAAATACACACTAGTCTGAAAGATTTGAATTTGAGTCAAAGTTGAATCCTCAGAAAATTTTGTGAACCTTGGCCCAGATTTATCAGATCCGCATTCTTTTCCACCTGGAAACTTCCAAACCCACGATAGGCGTGAAGAAAATACTTTTAATGTCTGCAGGGAAACTTTAAAAAGTATACAACCGTAAAGTATGACAAAGAAAGTAAACTTGAATATTTCAGAATCAAACAAATTCAACAATATCTTTCTATATTATAACAAGCACTAACATGAATTTGGAGTATGAAAAAAAAAAAAATCAACATTAAGCATCAACGGAACATTACCAAAACAGAGAAGATACAAGTTGACTAAAAAGGGGCATATTAGGCCCGAAACGCGAAATGTATACACATATCAACTGAAATAATCAACTGAAAAAAAATGAAAAGACCAAATGGTCGCGGAATTACACTGCATCGTGTGTTAGAAACAATTAAGCATCAACCTTTATTTTTCATCTCAAACTTTACCAATAAAACTTACTCAAAGAATATCACAAATATTCTTTGAGATAAATCTTCCTCCAAATAACACTTGATTTTTTAGTAATCTCTCATCAATAATATGGCAACATAGTGAGGCATTAACTTATTAACTTCAAGGATCCGAGTTCAAATCTAACGTGACACTTCAAAATTTATCATAGATCAGAGCACTAAATCAAACTCATCCATAATGAATAAAATCAAAGTTATACATAACCTATATTGAGGGGGTCCTCAAAGTAGTCAATATCAACTCCTGACCTCTTATACATATAATTTTAACATAAAATGTGATATATGTATTAAAAAGAATAAGAAAGTAGCACTGTAGTATTAATGACCATTTTGCACGTATTAAGAGAACTTCTTTTATGCCTATTGCAAGTTTACCAGCTTCATAAAGTGGTTGAGTTATAAGTTCCAGTACCAGATACTTCTGAATCAAATCAGCTATAAAAATTTCTGAGGAGCCACCTGGACTCAAACCTGGGTCTCTATATTTTATAAAAATGTATAAATTTGATAAATAATTAAATCATAGCTAAATAATGCTGCTCTAATATTGGGCATATTACCTGGAAAAGCAGGTTTAATACGGCTGGATGAGTAAGCGACGACATAGCTTGTTTCATTTGAAATGGGCTTTGTCATTCACTTCTCATCCAGCTGTATTAAAGCCAATTTACCAGGCAATGTGCCTATTAACACACGCAAATCTAATCACTGATTTTTTTAAGAAATTAATTTAAAAATATATTACCTCTGACAAACGTTCCTATGATTCAAAGAAAGAGGTAATCCAGTTATTTCCAAATATTTCAAATTTTTATTCTTGTAGATACAAGCTGATAAAGATTTAATCAACGTAGTTAATAATTCTGGTGTAAGAATTATTGGAAGTCCTTTTAACACATTACATTTTTCTAAGAAGAATCTGTAAATATTGCAATCTGAAAACAGTATTAACACAGAAAATTTTTAAAACAAAAATAAACTGAATATTTTACAGCTTAATCACTAAAGTTTCAAACTTTTATCAAATTTAAGTAACTTACCACTAATATTTCCTGACATTTTTTAAAAATATTCACTATGCAGAACAATCCCTTCTAAACTTTCATTCATTTCAATGGCTTCGAGTAAAGGAGTCAACACCGACAAATCTAAAAGGTCAAGAGTGCAATGCAATCTTCCCTTATCAAGTTGTATTTTCTTCATGCATCTAGAAGGACACAATTTATAGTAGAAACACAGAGAAATGTAGTCATTTCGGAAGTCTTCACCTCTCGTGCATTTATTTTCGACATTAGACGGTGGAGTCATAACTTTTGCCTATGTAAATGGGTTTACTATATATTACCACCTATGGAATTTCAGGACTTTGATTATATATTTGGGTATACTATAGATTACCACCTATGGAATTTCGGGTCTTTGGGTATATATCTGAACTCAGGAGACCGAGACGAGTTCAACAATACCCTACTTTTGGACCGGAGACGAAAAATAAAAAAAGTTGTTATACTTTTTTCCAGCGATCGCGCGATGATAGGGAGTCGCGTCGCTCTCACCGCTAGATCGGCCTCGCTATCGCGATCGGGAGTCGCGTCGCTTGCCGTTAAAATTGCGTTTAGTAGACGTTTCCCCCTTTTTTTACTTTGTTCAAGAACTACCGTGAATCAATAACTAGTGACGTTTAGCCCATGGCGGCCTGCCGGCGGCTCCCCTCCGGGTGGTCGGTCGGTCGGGAGCACAAACAGTGGGAACGGCTGCCA